>NW_018251139.1:0-15622 GCF_001263595.1 Phalaenopsis equestris | reverse complement strand
GTTGAAGAACCTTCATAACATCCCCATACATCAAATTTGATATTCAATTGGCCATAGTGAGGCCTCAATTTCATTTGATTTCAACCTAAGTCCAAAAAAGCCCCAAATTTGCCCCAAATTGGCCATGTCTCAAAATCACACCAAATTGATGGCCTTAGGCGCAAAAATACCACTCTATTCCTTCATGAAAAATCTTCACAACATCTCCCTTGATCATTTTAATGATTTAATTTGGACTTAGCCTAAGGCTAGCCCAACCTAGACCCATTTCTTGCCCAACATGCTCAAATTGATCAAATTTCAAAAAATCCTTCAAATTGACTCACCAATTGAACTCAAAATCACTTCAACCCTTCACCAAAAATGTTCATAGCAATCATCTACACAATGTTAATCAATCAATTGGGTAAATTTACATGGCTAGCCTAGCCCAAAACCAATCTTTGATCTCTTAAACCCACATTGAACCCATGCACTAAAGATGGCCTAACTACCCCAAAGTCACCAAATTAATGACTCCACAGCGATTAGTTGGACCCTAGTGGCCAGCCTAAACCTCTTAAAACCACCTAAACTAAGCCATGGACCAAATGTCCCCTAAATTAATGGATTTCATTCCATATTTTCTTAAGCTTAAGATTTTTTTGCCAAAGCAAAGCCTAAACACATTAAATTGTTGTGACATATCTGCGCGCCCCCTCCATGGGATAAACCCCAATTCAAACCTAGAAGCCACATCATCCAAATTGAAACTTAAAGCCTCTCTCTCCACCACTTAGGCAGCACATTTCACACCCCAATTGGCCATGACAACAAACTTAAGGCCATTTTTATAAAATGCTCCCCTCCACGACCATGGAGGGAGAGCTGAAAATTCCTCTAATATACTTCCCCAAATTGATCCCAAAGCCTCTTTGAGACCTCCTCAGTGAAACCCAACCACCACATTGCACTGATTCCCCTTGCTGGAGCCCAACTTTTGAGCTCAAAACCTTGTCGGAGACAGGACAAAGCTCTCCACACCTCCAAAATCCACCAAAATGAAATTAAACTCACCCACACATTCACCACATTGAGAGAAGCCAAATCCCTATCAAATCCCCCTTCCATAGAGCCCCTAGCAAAGCTCTAGACCAACACTTGAAATCAGCCTTGGTCAAATTTGGGTCTAGACATTTCACCATAGCAAGATGCTTAATCCCTAGCTTTTTTGGACCACAATAAACTTGTCAAGACTCTCTGTGGTCTAGATCTACCTCTAGTAAAAATTTTAAGGGACTACGATTTACCTTGGTCAAGTTGGGAATTTTCTTTGAAAAATCATGATTTTTGCATGAAAATAATTATATAAATTAAATTAAATTTTCAAAAAATCACATTTTCTCATTTGATGTCTTAATTGACTCATGAATGAGGTAGGATAAAAATTTCAAAGTCATTTGAATTGAATTTGACAAATTATGAAGTGTTAGAGCCTTAGGGGCAAATGTGTAATTTTGGAAATTTAGCCTTAATTAACATTTAGGCTTTAGTCAAAGAGGGAAATGGGAAACCTCTGATCTTAATCAATTTATTTGATGTTTGAAATACAAGGGGTTAATTGGTAGAAACCAATCTCACTAAATTCAAATCATGAATCATGACCACCTAAAGCTTAACCTTTTCAAAACTATTTAAGACACTCACCTAGGTCTTAAGGGCTTAGTAGTGACTTAGGCTAAATCAAGTTTCATTTAAATGAGGATTAGAAAAGTAAATATCATTGAAAATTAGATCATCTTTCAAACACTAGAAGCACAATTAGGACCAAAATTCGGCTAAGGGTTCCAATAACACTAACTTGCCTCTTTAAGGTTCTTCACCCACATAATATTCAAAATTAAATAACAGATGATAATTACTTTACTCTTAGAGATAATTGACACATCAATGCTCACTGAGCGTTGAAGGTATTTATAGGATGGGTTATTAAGCAACATAATAAGTTTAAAAAGAGCAAGTTTAAAAGAACTCGATTTAAAAGAACTCGAGATTTTCCACCAGGTAGTGAGAGAGTAGCACAGACCTGTTTCTTTCTCTAGATCTGTTAGACACCTCAGAGATCTAATAAACTTAACATGTTTTGCTTGACAAATATCATCCTTAATCAAATTAATAAGGATCCACCAAGATATGGCCTAGGGTTAGGTAGTTTATGAAAATTTTACTTCCCCGTTGCATATAAACTGCCTTAACATGCCTTTTGAGTTTTAGGTGGTTGAACGAGAAGACTCGTCAGGTACGCTTTTACAGTTTTTAGCGCTTGTTTTTCTTATATTTTCATACTGTACTTTTATACCTGCAAATTTGCATGCTATGCAACAACGCCATCCTGCATGAAAACTAAATTTTCTAGGATAGCAATAAAATCGAAACCAAAACCAAAACTAAAACTAAAATCAACCAAGTTAAAATTCACCCCCACAACCCACAACATTCAAAATATAAACATTCAAAATATAAACCAACTTAAAATTTAATCACAAACATCACACAAAACTACAATTAAAACTAAATTATGACTTTTAAATGAACTCAAAATATTTCAAGAAATCTTTAAAGTGATTCGGGGTCAAACTCCGAGCACTTTAAAATATCTCGAATATTATGAAGGTATGGAACTCATTAAGTTGAGTTTAGTAAGTTCATTTGGACTAAATGAATCCAAAATCCAATAAAAAATAGTGGTGTCGGAATGAGGGAACCGTGGGATCCTAACCGGTGTCACTCTAATCAACTTTAACATGCCCCCATAAAATTTAAAGAACTTTAACCATAGGGCCACCTGATTTGACATCATAACTTGACGCACCAGAAAACTCAAACTCATCACAGTGAAGAGCTTGGAGCTAGCATGGTGGGTAGCACGGGCATCTTCAACAACATAACCTATCTTCCCCAACTAAACCAATCTTCCTTCCTTAGATATAAACAACAAAGCCATAGGACTTCAAGACTTCAAGGTTGCTTGCTTATGAGTTGCTTGCTTATGAAATGTAAATCCTTACCTTATCTTTAGGCCTTTGTACAGCCCTACTATACAATATAAGTCCTAACTCGTCTTAGGATTCTATGGTTGTCGTTCGTCACAACCTAAATCCTCACATCTTTCAGGCTATTTGTGTGATCGTTTCACACGAATGTAAGCTCTAACTAATAAAATTGACAAGATGAAACACTTAAATAACTCTCCTAAAAAATGAAGCCAAACATTAGGATAGCTTGGGAAGTCACCGAGGTTCTCCTCTGGATCCATGAAATCCCCTAGTTCTTCCTCCTTTGGACTCTACAAAAAAATATTCCAATTTTAAATTAATCTCCTTTCAGACCTCTATGTCCAATCTCATTGAAAGTCCTACCCTTTGAAACTCGTTGAAGATAATATTTCCTGATTTTTATCGAGAGTCTTCTTAAGTGACTTAAATCATTTAAGAAGTAGTTAACTATAGGGGCTTGCCCTTATAGGAAGCATGTCCGAACACAGTTTAATATAAACCCTATTTAATTCTTTATATTAAATAAGGTAACTTGTCGGGAAATATAAAGATTTCACCGACCAAACGCATGTCATATATTCCTTAATTTATTTGATCGAGCCTCATCCTCAAGTCCTGTATTTATCCTTTGAGATAGATATAGGATTTGAGGTACAGTGCTCTTTCATTTAAAATATGAAAAATATTGGGTCAGTTTGATTTCATATTTTTCTAAAAATAAATATATATGTAAATTAAAACGTCCTTCCAAAGCGGGCGACAGGATTTTGATTCCGGTGACCGACAGCTTCTTATGGGCAACTCCTCCAACTAAAAATAGCGTCGACAGCTTCTGGCGACTCCGCTGGAGACAAGATTTTCTCTCCATAAAAATCAAGAAATGTTATCTTCACACATCGGTAATATGTCCATGTCCCTCTTAGACCAAATTACCCTTCTTCCGTTGACATACTTTAGCCATTTCTATCTTGGGAAACTACAGCTAACTCCTTGGACTTCAGGACTAGCTGTTCAACCATCTTTGAACAGAGGGGTTCAGAAGACCATTAAGAGTCTTTAAATTTTTTATGTGGGGTCGGACCCCCAATAGGTGTGTTGGTGGACTAGTTCCACCTGGGCGTTGTCTGCCACTAGAAGGGTCCCGCACTGGGTCCTAAAATACTTCACATCTCCCTTCCAAATTTGATTTGCTATCTTGCAAATTAAACCAAATCGTGTTGTGCTGCATGCTTTATAAACCTTTTTCGTATATTAATTAAATTTTACACCTCTTGATTTTTCTTAAACAAAATTTTAAAGTACCAATAAATTAAGACCCACCTAGTTTATAGATCAACCTCTACTTTCAGTGCTTGCACTAAAAAATTACGAGGTTTTTGTCCATATAGCTAAACATGAAACTTTCTATTTCCAAGCCTGCTACAATAGCCTACCCAATGCTAACCTTCTCCTGCAACCTGCCAACGAGCCACGAAGCCCGTAATCTCGCTCCTACCTTCAAAATTGGAGCCGGGTTTAAAGATCTCGAGATCATCCTCGAGAAATCCCCGTTTATGGTAATGAAGATCGCCACACCGAAAATACAGGAACCGTCTCCAAAGTTCAACCTAAACTACCTTCAAGACTTCCCTTCCTGCAAGAAGCCTAAAACTACTGCCGTCACGACACCCACCAAATCTGCTATCCCTTCTGCTGCTAAGGGGAAAGAGGTAATGATTTTTGAGGATCTAACTGTGGGATTAACTATCCCACCACCCTTGTTTGTAATCGGATCAAGCTCAAGGACTGTACCACTGACCCGAACCCAAAAAAAGGAACCATAACAGAAGGGTTTGGTGGGCCATGAAAGACCAGGCTCCTAAAAAGACACCCGTTGAGGAGGAGCCTCATCAAGACGAAGAAGGATTACCAGAAATTTATCCACTCTTACGAGGGAGTATATTCCATCTTCTGATGGATACCGATGGATATAAGAGTTTCCAGAGAATCGTTGCCGCATTACCACTACTTCATGAATATGGTGAGGAGAGAAAGTAGTTCACTCCGTCACTCGAGTTAGCACAATTTTCAGAAGGCTTGCTACCAAAGAAGGATGTTTGGTTAATAATTTACTTAAATGAGTGGGGGATGCAATTTCCCCTCGCATGAAGAAGGAAATTTTGAATGGCTTAGAAAGTTCCACAAGACAATTGGAGTGCTCCCTTACTCGTATCCCTGTTTAGTTCCGTTTAGGGAATAGAGTTGATACCATGGTGATTACTATTGATTATACTGCCACGAGGACCGTAGGCCGTCGACTTGTTAAGTCGAGACCGAGTCCAAAAATCTTACCTGTCACCCATTTTGGAGATATTCCTACAATCCCAAAGGAAAAGACAAGATAATTACCCGGCACTATAGCCGGTCTACACCACGGGGAGCATACATTCTCTCAACATACCGATGTTTCTACTAAGACACTCAGTCCCGAGCCGTCATCATCGACAAAGAAAAAGGTATGGGTACCCAAGGTCGCTGCACCGATACAGTGCAATGAGCCCGCAGGACAAGGACAGGGAATGAAAGCAGGGTCTGAAATATCTAACATTGTCGCAAGAATAGCCAGCGAGATGGAGGAACAAGTAGAGGATGTCCATCAGGGTCCTCCAGATCTTAAAGAGATCAAGGAATCAATAATTGAAGAGATAGTTGAGAAACTCAGGATCGAGATTTTGGAGTTAGCTCGAGAACACAGAGTTTCCGTCAATAGCGACGATGAAAATTTTTATTTCAATGATTTCTTGGAGGATGATTTCATGGATGTCCATGTAATTAAAATAAGAGCCGCCACATCTACGTGCGAGGCTCAAACTCACACAAAAGAGAACACCATAGATGATCTGCGTAGGGTTATTCTCCTAAGGAATGAGCAAGTTAGTCTACTGGAGAAAAGAATATAAGAAATGGTCTCAGCCATGACCACCATGGCCACTATTTAGGGGCAATCACAAGCACTGCAATTGGCTTCTCTAGAGATCAATCAGCCGGAAATCATACATAGCACAGATGAAAGAAAAGAGGTTGCTTCAGCAAACAGAGACGAGCAACATAGAAAGGATTCTCCATTTGGTGCTATACCAGAAAAGGAATTCAAGCAAATGCTTGAACAAGTGCGGGATGCCTTAACCCAATCTAAGAGTGGGGCATTGGTTCTAAAGTGTAGACCTTACCCGGAGGAATTCGATGCCGTGCCTTTCTCCAAGGGTTTTGTGGCCCCAAACTTCAAGTTATTTGATGGGACTGGGAATCCCAGATAGCATATAGCACATTTCTGAGCCAGTTATGACAACATGAGAAATAGTGAAGCTCTACTCTTCCAGTAGTTCGTCAGCAGCTTGTTTGGAATTGCTTTTGACTGGTACACTGACTTGCCCAACGGGTTAGTTAAAATATTTTTCGAGTTAGAATTTCGCCGGAGCACAACACCATGTGTCTATTGGAGAGCTCATGATGGAAAAGCAAAAGCCTAATGAAACTTTAGTGGACTATATTTTGAGGCGGAGAAACCTTAGCATGAAATGTGAACCTCAGCTACAGGAACATCATGCGATTGAAATTCCACTCAAGAGCATTCATGGACTAGTAGCTTTCATGCTCAAGGGGTTCACCATTAAATCTTTTGAGAAGCTACTCAATAAAGTCAGTAGTCTTCAAGAAGAAATCAAGCACATTGAGTCACATGAAAAGGCTAAGGTGACAAAAGTGTTCGAAAAGAAATCAGGAGTAGTAGCAGCCATCGATAAAGAAAACAGCCGATGAAGATATATGCAGAAGATCCTCTCCATTCTTTGTCACAATATGCTTAGAAAAAGAGTAGTCAATCCAACCAGCAATAGCCTCAAGAAGGATCATCTCGAACAGGGGATAAGAAAATGTCCCTGTTAGAATAACGTAAAACGGTGTATTCTTTCAAAGATGAAGCTATACCTAAAATATTCAGAAGTCTAATGAAAATGCTGGAATTCAGACTACTATACCTGAAGAAGCCCGAAGAGGTGGGTAGGAAAAATGAGCCAAATTATTGCTCATACCACTGGTTGCTCAGACACACTATAAAGGGATGCTTTGTCATTAAGGACTGGCTCGAGAGAAACCTTAAATAAGGGAACATAACAATCCTAAAAGAATATTTAAGAGAACCTAAAAAAGGTTCTATAAATATGATTTTGGCAGAGCCAATCTCCTCAATTCAGATGGATGGAGTACAACTTGGGATGAACTTAAGAGTGTCCTCAGTCAAATATAGGATTCATTGAAATAAGCTTCTAAAAATATCGAAGAAGAATGGAATGAGGTCTGGAGCAGATCATCCAAGAAAATACTGAACAAGATCCAGTCTGCATCAAAACAAGCCTTCATTCAGAGTCCGCAGCATACCAAGCCTGAGATGAAGGTTTCGTCAGGAGATCCGTTGTCATCAAGGATAAAGAAGATAAATAAAAGCATCACTACAAAGGTTGATAGCACGGGGGGTAGGATAGGGGTCACCTCTATCAGATTAGTTGTCTCAGATTTGGGGAAGAATATCCTTGAACCCTTAACAGAAAAAAATCCTCGAACCCTTGCTTTGTACGATTATCTTTTTTTCCCTCCGGGGTCTTATGAATATAATGATTGTGATTTTGGCTATGTTTTAACTTTTTATGGTGATAACATAATTGATTATGACGAATCAAGCTTTGATCTCAATCCTCAAAATGATCCTCAAATCGTACTCGAGTCCGGTGAACTCGTTGTCAAGTCTAAAGAAGACATCAATGATACTGTTACAATAGCATCGATAATGAGGAGACAATTCTTGAGCATCACGGTACACTGCTTACCATCAACTTAGATATTTCTGATGAAGAGGAGGAGAGATCGGAGGATTCAACAATGATATCTCAAGAAGAAGAAACCACGGAAGTTAACTTAAGAAGCGGAAAGGTGTTACCGCCAATAATAGATCCAACAAACAAAGAAAAGTAGATAATGACTCGAGAGGAGATACCCCTACCTCCATTAGTGGAAGAACCACATGATCAAGATAAAATGAAAGGATCATGCAAAGTAGACTACAACGTGCTAGCTCATCTTAGGAAGTTTCCAGCTTGATTAAGCATCTATGACTCTCTGATCCTGTCAAAGAAGATGAGAGAGTCTCTCGTTACAACTTTGCTTGACACAGAAATTTACTTCGCTTGAATTTCCAGCACATCCTCAGATGAAGTTTGTTCATTGAAAGAACAGCCTCGGGTAATCTTCACAGATGAAGACTTGCTGCTTGGTACCGCCGACCACAATCTTCCACTCTACATCTCCATCAACATCGACAGATTTGTGTTGTCAAGAGTATTAGTAGATCATGGAGCATATCTTAACTTGATGAGCCTACAAACATTGGCCTATTTGGATATTTAAGCTCAAGAGCTTACTGCCGATTAAATGATGTTAAGAGGATTCAACCAAAAGGGAGAAAGAGCCCTCAGATCAATTACATTACTTACTTCTCATCTGTTGGATATAGAAGTTCAAGATGGCTCTATCCTTTGTAACCTCACTATGATGATTTGTTGGTATCATTCTACGAGATATAAAGTAGTGTCAGGCCTTAGATACTCCATTTAACATAGAAAGAGGAAAGTTTACCTTAACACGATTCTTCACCTTCCAAGCTCTTCTTCCATAAGTACAAAAAAAATAACTTCATCCAAGGCCTCATTTGTAGCAAAAGATGATTTGTACTGGCAGCTATACACATCTTCTAACAAATAAAATTCATTAATTTTCCTCGGAGTAAATTCCATCATTTTCCCACGAACAAACACATAGTCTTCATAAGTCTCCTTAAAACTGGCATAAAACTCCATCACTACACCATTAATAGCCTCAGATGTAAAGTAACAAAATTCTCCCACTATCGAGCAACGATTAATCTTTCAACTCCTCCACCCGGATTTTAAATCCTCGATCCAGAATTACTTTCTTAGTTGCAAGTAGGCTATTGAAACAAATGTTAGCCTTGAAATTGACAAACTTTTAATCATCAAAATCCACTTTTCTTTTTCCCTTGCTCATTCTTGGTGCCATGGTAATCTACAAAAATTTGATAAAATCCAAACATATTCCTAAATATTCTGAAAATTACAATGTGGAACGTTTTAAACTTTAATCTACTAAGTAAGAGTTCTTCACCAAATAATTTTCTCAAAATCTCCTAAAAAAATTTCCAAATTTCGAATCTCGGCAATCTGAGATAAATCCTTGATGAAAATAAAAAATTTTGAGTTCAAAGTATAGCTCTTTTCTAGAGAAGATGACATCTCAACTTTGTTTTCCTTAAAACCACCTCTAATCAAAGCAATAACAAGCCCTACATGAAAAAAGCAAAGGTTGAATGTGAATAAAAGGTAAAAATGGCATTTTTACTGTGTAAATTGCAAATTTTAAGGGGCTTGGCTGGTTTTCGGGTTGAGGGCGTTGTCGGTGCCCATGTCGGCACCAGTGGCCAAAAAATTCATTTTTCTATTTCACAATTTTCAATTTTCTTTGAATTTACTCCAAAGTCTACTTAGTCTTTTTGAACACTAATTTTCATCTTAAAATAATTCATAAACAAATATTTTCACAAACAAAACCAAACTAACTTTTAAATATGAAAATACACTTTTTACAAATACATTTTTCTAATTACACTTTCACATACATAAAGCAAACTAAATTATAAAAAATCAAGCCACAAAACTAGAACTTTGACACAAAACTATACACACAATCAAAGTTGATAGAATTCTAAAGCGAAGTAAAGTAAAGAAAATTAAATCCACACAATCACGTTAAATGCATAATTACTTTAAAGTAGTAGAGAGTCTTACTTCTTCAATTACTCTGCTTCATCTTTAATACTTTCTCATCCTCTAATATATCCCATAAATAATGAACATATAGGTTGTAGAAGGATCGGTACGGGAATTGTTCTGTCAAATTTTCTTTGATCCACCCCTTTTATTTAAACATCTGAACTTCCTGCTTCAAAAATTTCAGTGTGATCAAAATTTTCTTTGATTCTCCAATCTAGGTGATCAAAAAGGTAGTTGGGATTTAATATTGCATTCATAATACTCTCAAGTTCTCTTTCAGTTTTCTTCATTCTCTTATCCAAAGCTATTGAACTTCCAACTATTTGTGGGATCAATGGTGTTGAAGCATGTGATGAATGATCCAAAATAATATCTAATGTTTCATTCCTATTCCCAATGTAATTATCATCAACAGGAATCATGGGCTCCCAAGGTAATGATACTTTCTCCCAACATTCATATGGCACTTTAGATTGACTGCAAATTTACAAAATTGTAGAAGGATGCCCCAGTCCATATATTGTCCCATTCATAATAATACCCATAACAAATTTGAAATTTATCGATCCCACATCAATCGGCTTTTACATTTGAATGCAATAATTTAAAATGGAACTTTCCCTTGTAACTCTACTAATCTTCATGGTAGGGAGTAATTTTGCAGATATGAAGAAATGTCATTGTTTTGATATTGGATTAAGTAATGACGCAGAGAAACTAACCTATCCATCATCTCTAATTTCCCAATTATTGTTTTCATCCATCAGAAAATTATATACATATTGCATCATATCTCTCTTTGGGATAACATTTGTATAATGACATATTGGATTGTTTTCTATCATATACAAATCATTTATTTGAGCTTGAATAAATGGTACAGCCTTACCTCAAACGAAGACGACTCCTTGATAATTCCATGTAAGTTAGCATAGAATTCCTTTAAAACTAGTACAACTACAGCGGCTGTAGTGTAGCACAAAACTTCCCAACATCTGTGTACAATGATTTTCTCAATCTATGAACTTGAATTACTCAATCCATGATTGACAAAGCCTTTCTCCTTGATAAGTCTCTTTTTTGTAATGAATTTGTCGTGTAATATCTGCGCGTTAAAACTGATAAACTTCCTTCTATTGAAAACTCCATACCTTTAAGTATTTATAGAATTAGAAGCCATGAAATTCAAAATTAGGAAGTTTTTGTTCGTTCAAGGTAGTTTTTAGGCCCTTAAAAACACCTCTCGGTGGTTATTTAAGAGCGTAATCCCGCCAAAGTCCATCGCATGCACTGAACGCGCGCAACTGCTTGGGACACCGTCGGTGCTTGCGATGGCACTGTCGGCTCCATGGTCATATAGACAAGCACTGTTGGCATGCATTCTGACACCGTCGGTGTTAGAGGCCAAAATCACGTCTTTTATTTTCTTGCTTAATTCGATTCCAAATTTTTCTCCAATACCAATATTTTTCTTAATTTATGATATATAAAATTATGTAGGATTCAAAAATATTATTATTTCCTAAAACACTTATTAAACAAAAAATTAATATATAGATATATAGATTTATAAATGGGTTGCCTCACACAAAGCGCTTGGTTTAACGTCGTCAGCCCGACGTACCATTGTTTAATCAAGATGACTTAACATAAAATTTTTTTTAAATTGTGGCATGTGTCCTTCATAATAATATTTCAATTGAAACCCATTAACTTTAAATATATTTCTAGTTTTAGGATCTTTAGTAACAACAGTTCCATAATGATATACTTTCATTATTTTAAATGGTCATAACCATTTGGATTTCAATTTTCCTGGAAAAAATCTCAATCTTGTATTATATAATAAAACTTCTTATTCAGGTTCAAAATTCTTCTTAATAATCTTTTGATCAAGCCATATTTTCATTTTCTCTTTATAGATTTTTGCATTATCATAGGCTTCATTTATAATCTCCTCAAGTTCGTTGAGCTGCAATAATCTTTTCCCACCAGCATCTTTTAGATTAAAATTAAATTCTTTAATAGCCCAAAATGTTTTATGCTCCAATTCTACTAGTAAGTGACATGTTTTTTTCCAAAAATAAGTCTATATGGGGACATTCCAATAAGAGTCTTATAAGTAGTTCTGTATGCCCATAATGCAGTATCTAATCTAGCAGACCAATCCAATTTATAAAGATTTATAGTTTTTTCTAAAATTCATTTTATTTCACGATTTGTTATTTTTGCTAGACCACTGGTCTAAGGATGATAAGCAATAGATAATCTATGCATAATATCATATTTTTTAATCAATTTATCGATTCTCTTTTTCTTAAAATGAGATCCTCCATCTACAATAATTACACTTCGTATTCAATATTTTATAAAAATATTTTTGTTTAAAAACTTAGAAACACTCTGAGCATCACATTTAGGTACAACAACAACTTCAATCCCTTTGGACATATAATCAAAAGCAAGTAATATATATAACTTTCTAAATGAAGGAAAAAATGGTCCCATAAAATCTAATCCTCACATGTCAAAAATATCAACATCCAATGTGTAAATTAGACGCATTTCATTTCTTCTAGAAATATTTCCTACTCGCTGATATTGATCGCATGTTTTAATATATTTATTAACATCTCTAAAAAGAGTAGGTCAATAAAATTCAGCTTGCAAAGTTTTATATGCAGTTCTGTTGGTTTCAAAATATCCTCCAAATTCAGAATTATGACATCTTTTAGTTATTTCTTGAGTTTCTTCATAAGGCACGCACATTCTAAAAATTAGATCTTTACATTGTTTATATAAATATAGGTCATCCCAAAAATAGAATTTGAATCATATATAAATTTCTTTTATTGTTGATTATTAAAATTTGGTGGTAGAATATCACTTACGATATAATTTACTATATCAACATACCACGGTATATTTATTTCATGAATATTATGTAATTGTTGAATTAGTTAATATTTCTTTTTATAGTCTAGACAAATGATCTACAATTTGATTATCATTTCTCTTTCTATCAACTAAAATTAAATCAAACTCTTGCAATAGAAGTATCCATCAAATTAATCTTGGTTTAGCATCCTTCTTTTGCATCAAGTATTTGATAGCAGAATGATTTGTTAGATCCAATTAATTAAGGTCTAAATTTATCAAAGGCATAAAAAATAGCTAACAACTCTCTTTCAGTAGTAGTGTAATTAATTTGAGCTTCATTTAAAGTTTTACTAGCATAATATATTACTTTAAAAAATTTATTGTGCCTTTGTCCTAAAATAGCTCTAATAGCATAATCACTATCATCACACATTATTTCAAATAGTTTCTCCCAATCAGGTTGAATTTTTATAGGTGTAGTGATTAATTTTTCTTTTAATAGTTCAAATACTTTTATGCATTCCTCATTAAAGTTAAATTTTGTATCTTTTTCTAAACGTTGGCATAATGGCTTAGTTATTTTTAAAAAAAATTTACTCTTGTAGAAACCAGCATGTCCTAAAAAAACTTCTTACCCCTCTGACCACAGTAGGAGGTGGTAATTTTTCAATAACTTAAAATTTTGCAGGATCTACTTTCATGTCATTTTCAGAAATTTTATGCCCAAGTACAATTCCTATTGCAACCATAAGTTGACATTTTTCCCAATTTAGTACTAGGTTGATTTTTTCACATAATTTCAAAACTTTTTCTAAACTATTTAAACACAATTCAAATGAAGTCCTAAATACAGAGAAATGATCCATAAATACTTCAATTCCATGTTCAATCAAATTACTAAAATTTGACATCATACATCTTTGAAATGTCACAGGTGCATTGCATAGTCCAGAAGGTATTCTACCAAAAGCAAATGTTCCATAAGGGCTTGTAAATATTTTTTTCTCTTCGTCCTCATGAGCAATTTAAATTTGATGGTACCTGGTACATCCATCTAAAATGTAGTAATATTTTTTTCCAGCCAATCTATCCAACATTTGGTCTAGAAAGGGTAAAGAAAAGTGGTCTTTCCTAGTGGCCTTATTTAATTTTCCATAGTCTATACAAATTCCCCAACCAATAACTTTTCTTATTGAAATTAATTCATTTTTCTCATTTACTTCAATAGCCACTTTTCCTTTCTTTGGAACACAGTGAATTGGACTCACCCATGCACTGTCTGAAATATGATATATAATTCCAGCAAATTTTGTGCATACAAATTGAAGGACTAATTCCTTTAATATCTGCTAAATTCCATCCAAAAGCCTTTTTATATCTTTCAACATTTCTATTAATTATTTTTCTTGAATTTCAGTTAACTCTGAAGATACAATAATAAGCAATGTAGATGAATCTCCTAAAAACACATATTTTAAATGGGAGGTAATACTTTCAGTTCAATTTCAGGTGGTTTAATACTTGAAGGAATAAGATTTTAATTATTATTTTCCAACAAATGTAAAGTTTCAAATTTTTCCTCAATATAATCTAAATTATCTTCTTTTATTTATTCTCAATCTCACTAAATTATTCTTTCCTTAATTTTTCTTCCAACACTTTCTTAAATTTCTCATTACTTAGATAATCAGTAACTTCCATCCTAAAACATTCATTATCTTTTTCTATTGCAGGATATTTCATAGCTTTTACAATATTAAATGTTACTTCTTGATCATTAACTCTCACTAGTATTTCTCCTTTTTGTACATCTATAACAGCTCTCCGTGTTGCAAGAAAAGATTTTCCCAAAATAATAAGAATCTCTTTATTTTCCTCCATATCTAATACTATAGTCTACAAGAAAAATAAATTTATCCATCTTTACTAATACATCTTTTATAACTCTTTTAGGATAAGTTATTAATCGATCAGCTAACTAAAGTGTTACAGTAGTAGGGGAAATCTCTCTTAAATCTAGAAATTTAAAAATTAATAGAGGCATAAGATTAATACTCGCTCCTAAATCACATAAGGATTTTCCAAAAAACCTTTTCATAAATTGCACAAGGTATAGTAAAACTACCGAGATCTTTTAACTTTTGAGAAAGCTTTTTTTGAATAATAGCGCTACAAACTTCATTGAGTGCAACGATCTCATGATCTACAAACTTCCTTTCCTTGTTTAGTATATCTTTCATAAATTTCACATAACTTGGCATTTGTTCCAAAGCCTTAATGAAAGAAATGTTTATCGTTAACTTATTAAGGATTTCCAAAAAATTTTTTTAAATTATTTGTCTTTATTCTTTGTTGACCTCACTTTTGCTTGAGGTCTAGAAACTTCTTTAGCAGCCTAGGTCTAGCCATAGGAATTTCCTATTGACTACTAGGTCTAGCCATAAGACTTTCCTATTGACTAGTCTTAGAAAACTAAAAAAAGTACCCTCACTATTAGAAATTCAAAACACTTTTCTTTAATCAACTTGAGGTTCCACATTTTGGTCCTAACCTCTAATATTTAGAAGCTAAATCATTATGGGGGAGCTCAAGAAGAGTTCCTATAGGACTACTTGGCGTTAGGATTGACCCTAGATGTTGATTTGGAGCTAAGGTACACAATATCTTCACAATAACCTAGCTAAGATCAATACATGAGAGCCCCAAATGGGGATTTCATTGATCCATGACTCATTCAAAATGGATATCTATCCAATTCTACTTGAAATGCCTAACTTGGCATTTTTGCTCTAGACACCTCCTAATTACCTAACTGCCCTTGGGACCCAA
>NW_018251138.1:122071-125442 GCF_001263595.1 Phalaenopsis equestris | reverse complement strand
ATAAGGAGTGATGAAATAATGAGAGGATTGAGTTTAAGAGAAAGAGAGACTGAGGGAAGGAATGTGAGTGATTAAAGAGAGAGCAAGAGCGAGTAGGAATGAGAGAGTGTGAGATAACAATGGAGAGAAGATAGTCCGTGTCCGTGGGAAGCTAGAGCAATCTAGAGCAATAGAGATGAGTGAAAAATAAAGAGAAGGGGAAAACAGTAGAGTGAGTGAGTGAGTGAGAGAGAGAGGAGAATGAGATTGAGAGGGACATAGGGAGAGAGGGAGGTGGGGAGTGGGAGTGAGTGAGAAGATAGAGAGAGAATGGAAGTAAGAGAGAGTGGTAGAGAGAGGGAGTGTGGGATAGAGGGAGAAAGGGAGTGGAGGCGTGAGGTAGAAGAGAGAGATCCATAGAAAAGTGAGTAAAAGAGAAAATAAGATAGAGGGAGTAGATAATGAGAAAGAGAGAAAGAGGGAGAAAGAATAATTAAGAAGAGTGAAAGATGAATCAAAGGAGAGATAGAGGAGAGAGTGAGAGAGAAAGAGCATGATTGAAAAAGAGAGTAAGATGGAGAGTAAGAAGGGGGGCTAAGGAGAATGAGTGGGAGTGGGTAGTAAGAAGAGGGAAGAGTGAGGTACATCAAGGAGACCTAGAGAGCAAGAACTAATGACTTAGAAAGATAGAGCGAGGAGAGATTGAGTGAGAACTATAGTGGAACAGTGAGAGAGAACGAATGAGAGAAAGAGAAAGACATTGAGAGAGAAGAGGATATAAGATATGGAAGGAAAGAAAGATATATGGAAGGAGAGAGAGGGATGAGAGAGAAATAAAGAGATTAGGAGATAGGGAAGTGTGAGAGAGGGAGATAGAGATAAGAGAGTAGAGAAGAGAGGGTGCAAGAGAGCGAGATAGATATATATAGAGGGAGAGAATTAAAATAAAACTAAGAGAAAAGTGAGAGATAGGATGAGGGAGAGGGAGTAAAAGTGAATGCAAGGGAGAGAGAGGGGAGAAGTATGAGAGAAAGTGGGAAACTATGTTGGAGAGATGTTGGGGATCTAGAGAGATAAAAGAGGGAAAGCAAGATAGACATTTTATTTGAGGGATAGGGAAGAGAAAGAGTGAGGTAAGAGAAAGAAGAGAGAATGACAGAAGAGAGAGTAAGAGGGAGAAAGGAGACCAAGGGAAGGATAAAGAGGGATTGACTGAGATTGTTAGGGAGAGTAACTGAGGAAGTTAATGAGATAGTGAGATAGAGGAAGGTAGCGAGAGAGATTGAACTAAGAGGAATTGAGATAGTTAAAGAAAAAGTGAATATGGAGAGATAAGAAATAGCGATACAAAAGTGAGGGTGAAACTAAAAAAGAGGGGGGAGAAAGATGGGGGACAACATGAGAGTGAGAAATAATGCAACAAAAAGGGAAAGATAATGAAATGAGTGAAAGAGGGTGGGTTAAAAATACAAGAATGGAGGGTGGGTTAAAAATACAAGAGGTGGGTTAAAAATACAAGAATGTATGTGGAATAGAGAGTGTTTGAGATATTTCAGGAGATAAATAGAGAAGTGAGAGTGAAAGAACGATAAAGAGAGGGATGGATGGATAGAGAGAGTGAAAAAATAGAGAGGTGAGGAAGAAGAGAGAGGAAAAGAAAGGCAAGAGAGTGCTAAAGGGAGATATAGCAAGTGTAAGAGCAAGAGAGAGTGATTGAGATAAAGAGAAAGAGAGAGAGAGATGATAGTGTGAGAAAGAAAGAAGAATGGGTGTCTAAGATAAAGGGAGTGATTATGAGAGAGAGGGAGGCAGATAGATAGAGATGAGGCAAGAAAGAGAGAAAGAAGAGTTGATTTACCTATGATGGTAAAATATACAAGGAAAAAAGAGGGAGTAAGATAAATATGGAGGGGGAAATAGGATAGTAAGAAGGGGGAGCTAGAGAGAGAGAGAGGGGCAAAGAGTGAGCTAGAGAGATAGAGAGAAAGCAATAAAGAGGAGAGAGGGAGAGAATAATAGAGAGAAGTTGGGAGAAGGTAGAGAGTGTGTGTGAGAGATTATTAAGATAGAGATAGCTGGAGAGAGAGGAGGGAGAGAGTGAGATAGAGAGCAAGAGAAAAATAGAGGGAATAAAGTGAGGGAAGAGGAAGCAAGAGGGAGAATGATAGAGTGAGAAAGTGATAGAGTGGAGGAAGAGAGTAAGTGTGAGTAAAAAAGCAAGAGG
Organism: Phalaenopsis equestris; assembly: GCF_001263595.1. Classification (NCBI taxonomy): domain Eukaryota; kingdom Viridiplantae; phylum Streptophyta; class Magnoliopsida; order Asparagales; family Orchidaceae; genus Phalaenopsis; species Phalaenopsis equestris. The sequence continues at coordinate 123,239 of NW_018251138.1, read as the reverse complement.
CAGCAAATAAGGACGGAGAGAGATAATAGGATAGAAATAGGGGAAAAGAGAGGACGGGGGAGTGGGAGCGGGAGTATGAGAGGGAGGGGGGAGAGATAACAAGGAAGTGTGAGAGAAAGCTGGGAAAGAGAGAGGAGAGAGAGGATAATGGAAAGAGAGAGAGAAGAGTGAAATAAGTAGTGGGCAAAAAAGAAAGGGAGTAAGATTAATATGAAGGGCATAAGAAGATAATAAGAGGTAGAGTGGGAGCGAGATAGAAGGGGAAAGGGTGAGCTAGAGAGATAGAGATCAAGCGGAGTGAGATTTAAGGAAAAAATAGTGGGAAAGTAAGAGGGAGTGAGAGTAAAGGTGAAACTAAAGAGATATAAGAAGACATGAGGGAAATAGAAGGAGAAGAGAATGAGGAAAGAGAGAGTAAGAGAGAGTGAGAAAGACAACGAATGTGTGAAAGATAAGGGGAGAGAGAGGGGGGATGGGGGAAGGTGAGAGAAGCAGAGTTAGATGTATGAGAGAAAGTGAGAAATAATGAGAGATAGATGAGAGTAGAGAGAAGAGAAAGTGATTAAGAGACAAGAGAAATCATGAGAGAGAGAAGAGAGCAATATATAGAGAAATAAGAAGAGAATATAAAGTGAGACAGAGATTAAGAGAGGGAAAGGGTGAAAAGTGAGACACAGAGGGAGTGGGTGAGAATGATTGAAGAGGGAGAGAAAGGAAATTTGAGTGAGTGTGTGAGAGAGTGTAAGAGAGAAGTAGAAAGAGAATGGAGAGTAAGGGAAGATAGAGTAAGGGTGATTCGGTGAACAAAAAAAGATGAAGAGAGAGCAATAAGACAAGTAGAGATAGAAAGATTGAGAAAGAGAGACAGAAAGAGAGTAACAAAAAACTAATTTAGAGAGAAAGAAAAATTGAGAGAGTGATAGAGAGAACAGAGTGTGAGAAAGAGAGATGGAGGGAGGGAGTATGTTTGAGAGTAATAATGAGGACATGAGAGAGAGTGTTACAGATAAATTGGTAGAAGAAAGAGTGAGGGAATGGAGAAGAAGTGAGATGTAGTGCAAGAAAACACATGAGAGAAAGGGATAAAGGGATAGAAAAAGTGAGAGATGAGAGAAACTGAAGAGAGAATAAGTGACAGAGAGGGAGAGGGTGGTAGTGAGAGTGATTA
>NW_018251138.1:121400-121926 GCF_001263595.1 Phalaenopsis equestris | reverse complement strand
GGGAATGAAAGGGAGAGAGAAGAGGAAGAGAGAGTGAGCTAGAGGGAGAATAGGAGAGAAAAAAGAGAATGAGATAGATAAATAGAGAGAGAGGAAGATGGATAGGAGAAAAGTAGAGTGACAGAGGGAGTTATAGAGAGAGAGAGAAATAGTGTTTGTGTGATGTGAGTGAGAGAGAAAGAGATCGAGAGGGAAGTAAGAGAGTAAGATGGAGAGGGAGGGAGTTAACAAGCGAGGGAAGGGGAGGAAGAACAAGGGAGAGACAATGATGATGGGAGAGAGAGTAAGAGAAATAAAGAAGGATATAGAGAAAAAGAGAAATGAAGAGAGGGAGAATGAATTTGAGAGAAGAGAGAATGATATAAGTAGGTGTGAAAGAGAAAGAGAGTAATCAAGAGAGAGATGAAAAAAGTGGGACAATATGAGGAAAAAGAAGAGATTAAGATAGATAAATATAGAAAGTAAAATGGATAAGAGAAAGATAGAGCGAGAGAGGGATTTATAGAGAGAGAAAGAGGGTTTGTGG
>NW_018251138.1:119489-120932 GCF_001263595.1 Phalaenopsis equestris | reverse complement strand
AGCGAGATGGAGAAATAGAGAGGGAGTGAGAGGGATGAAGGAATAAAGAGAGAGATCGAGTGAGTGTGTGTGAGAGATAGAGAAAGTAAGAAAAGGTGAGCAAGATATAGTGGGGATAGAGAGAGAAAGAGTGAGAGGAGAGTGAAGAATGAAAATAAAGAAAGTGAGAGAGGGAGCAAGAGTGAGTGAAATTGAAGAGAGATAGAAAGGAATTGAGAGATGGAGAAGAGAAAATGAGAGAGAGAACTGAGAGTGAGGGATGGGGGAACAGAGAGACGGTGCGATGAGAGAGAATGTGAAGAGAGAGAGTGAGAGAGAGAAAGAGAGAGTGCTAGATAGATGGATAAAAAAAGTGAAATGAGCAAGAGAAATAGGAGAGATAAATGAAAGAGAGTGAGAGATAGGGAAATTTAACATAAAGTGAACTTGAAAAGACAGGGAGCGAGACAGAGAAATGTAGATAAAAAATGAGAGGCAAGGAGCTTAACGGAGAGAGGGGAAAAGAAATAATGAGAGAAATATAGAGAGAAAATAAAGTGAGGGAAGAGAAAAAAAAGTGGGATAAAGAGAGACTGGTAGAAGTGCAAGAGAGAGATAGAGAAAAAATAAAGGAGGGAGAAGTGGAGGGAGTGTGTATGATAGAGGGTAAATGAGTCAGTGTGAAAGAGAGAGGGAGAGAGTAAGGTAGAGAGAGCAAGAGGGAGGGAGAGAGAGTAATAGGGAGGGTGAGATAGAGAGAGATCAAGGAGGGAGAGAGGAGTGAAAGAGAGTGTGTGTAACAGAATGAGTAAAAAAGAAAGATGGAGGGGAAGAGAGAGAAGGGTGAAAGGGTGAGAAAGATGTATAGAGGATCATGGGAGATAAAGTGTGTGTGGAAAGAAAGAGAGAGAGAGGATAAGAGTAAACTATAGAGAGGGTGAGAATGTGAGAGGAAGAAGGGTGAGAAAGTGAGAGGGAGAAAGGAAGAAAGGAGTGAGAAGAGAGGAGAAAGGAGAGAGATGAGTAAGAAAGAGAATTAGCAAGAGAGAAAGAAAGTGGGAGGAAGGAAGAGAGAGAAGAGATAGAAAGAGTAGTGGGGCAGAGGGATATAGAAAGAGAGAAAGCAAGAGAGAGATAAAGGAAGAGAGAGTGTGAGTGGTAAAGAGAGACATGGTCAAAGGGGCAATGACTAGAGAGAGTGCAAGAGAGGAACAAAGAGAAGCGGGGTAAGGAAAGAAGTTTTATAGAGCGAGGAAGATATAGAGAAAGTGAGAGAGAAGTAGGGAGAGAGAGAGAGCAAGAAAGATGTAGACTATGAGGAGCTAGAGAGAGGGTTATTGAGAGGGGGGATATAGGAATCACGAAAGAGTGAGTGAGGGAGAGAATGACAAAGAATTCATAAGAGATAGAATGAAGATATAAATAGAAGGGAGAGAGTTAAAGTAGGTGAGAGATGAGGGAGTG
>NW_018251138.1:118193-119350 GCF_001263595.1 Phalaenopsis equestris | reverse complement strand
ATAACAAAAGGAAGGCAAAGAAATACAGAGAGCAAAAAAGAGGTAGAGAGAACTATAAGAGAGAGAGTGATAGGGAGATTGATTGAGGGAGAGAAAGGAATAGAGAGGGAGGGATAGATAGTCGACACATAGAGCACAAGAGAGATAAATTACGAGAGAGTGAGAGAGAAAGAATGAGAGAGAAAAGAAAGGGGAAGGGGGAGAGATTGAGGGAGAGAGAAAGAAAGAGAAGGATGTATAAAGAAATAATGCAAAAGAGAAAGAGAAAAAGTTGAGATAGGGAGATGGAGGAAGGATGGACAAATAAATAAAAAGTGTAAATCAAAATGAGTGGAGGGGAGAAGAGAAGTGAGAGAGAGAGTAAGGGAATGAGTCAAAAAGAGAGGGGGAGGAGGGGAGAGAGGGAGACAAGAAGGCAAGGAAGAGAAAATGAATGAGAGGGAGGGAGAGGGAGAGAAAGTTGGAGAGATATAGAGAGAGCAGAAGGGAGAGATCAAGAGCAATAGAGATAGAGAGAGTGAGAGAGAGAAAGAGAGGTTAGAGATGGAGAGAGAAGAGGGGAAGAAAATGAGTGTAAGAGAAATGAGAGTGAAAGATAGGAAAGATGGAGAGAGAATAGCAAGATTGAAAGAGAGAGAGAAAGATAGATAGTAAGGGAGCTAAAGACAGTGATGGAAGCAAGATGAGCTAGAATAATGGGGGGTGAGGAAGAAGCAAAGTGAGATTAAAAAAAGAGAGAAGCAAGGAGGGAGAGATAGAAGTATCCCCTATGTACCTCACTCTTCATTCTCCTCATACTCTTCCTTCATTCTCCACCTACTCTTCTTTCTTTAAGAAAGACGAGAGAATAAAAGAGAGAAAGACAGGGAGGAGGGGGAGAGAGTATGTGCGAGAGAATAAGGAAGGTAGAGATAGTTGGTGAGAGGGCAGAGAGAGAGCGAGATAAAGAGAGCTAGAGAGAGAAAAACATAGAGGGAAGAGCAAGAGGATGAGAGTAAGTGTGAGTAAGGTAAGTGTGAGTAGAGTAAGCGTGAGTAAGAGAGAGAAAGAGATAGAGCGTGAGGAAGAGAGTAAGTGTGAGTAAAATTAAGGAGTGAGAGAGGCGTAAAAAAGGGGAGAGATAATAAGATAGAAAAAGAGAAAATAGAGAGAGGATG
>NW_018251138.1:116972-117339 GCF_001263595.1 Phalaenopsis equestris | reverse complement strand
TTTTGAACTCTCACTTATATCCTCTTCCTTCTTCCCCACTATCCCTTGCTCCCCACCCTCACTCCTAATTTCTCTTTCCTCCCTTTCTATGCTTTCCTCTCTTATATCCTCTTCTCTCTCTTTCTCTCACGCTCTCTCTCGCTTTGGCCTCTCTCACCTCAATCTAATGCTCACTTTTCCTTGCTCTCTCCCTTCCTCTCTCAATATCTCTTTATCTACCCACTCTTTATTTGGCTCTCTCTTTCTCTCCCTCTCTTTGTCTTACTGTCTCTGATCTCTTTTTCCCCCTCAAACACTCTCATTTTTTTCTTTCTTTCAATCTCTCACACTATTTTCCATTTTTTTCTCTTTTTTGTGACATTTTTTT
>NW_018251138.1:115978-116399 GCF_001263595.1 Phalaenopsis equestris | reverse complement strand
CCTCTCTCACTCACTCTCCCTTGCTCTCTCGCACTACCTCCATTCCTCCCTCCTTCCCTCCCTCCCTCTATCTCTAACCATCCTCCCTGTCTCTTACCCTCTCTCTTCTCTCTCTTCGCCTATCTCACCCTCACTAACTCTCTCTTTCTTATAATTCTCTCTTTCCCCCTTCATTATCACCTCTCAACTCTCTCTCATTTTCTCCGACTCTTTTCTTCTTTCATATTCTCTTATCACACACTCTTTTTTTCTCTCTACATCCTTCACTCCCTTTTCTGTCTTACTCTCTCAACCTCTCATTATAGCTCTTATACTTTCACACCCCCCATCCCTACTTTATTCCCTCTCTCACCTTCCTCTCTTCTTTCCTCTCTCTCTTCTCTCTTCCCTTACTCTCTCTATTTTTCTCTCACTCTTTCAC
>NW_018251138.1:104904-115729 GCF_001263595.1 Phalaenopsis equestris | reverse complement strand
CACCCCTTCTCTCACCCTCCCTCTCTCCCTATATCTCTAACCATCCCCCTCTCTCTCCACCCTTTCTTTGACCCTCTCTCTCCCCATCTTGCTCTCACTCACTCTCTCTTTCTTCTCTCTCTCTCTCTTTCCCCCTCACCTCCATTCTATTCCTCTCATTATCACTCTCTCACGCTCTTTTCTCTCTCAACCTCCCTCACTCTCTCCCCCTATCTTACACTCTCTCCCTCTCATTCTAGTTCTCATACTCTCCCTTTTACACCCTTCATCTCTCCTTGTGGTGTCTCTCTCGCTTTCTTTCCATCCATCTCTCCTTGTTTCTCCCATTCCTTAATTTTTATATTTTCTCTCCTTCACTCCCTCTCTTCCTCTCTCCTGTCTTTCTCTACTCTTTCTCCTTATTACTCTATTAGTACTCTCTCACCCTCCTACTCTCCCTCCATCCCTCACTCAGTATCACTCTCCTCTCTCTTTCTCCTCCCTCTAACTCTTTTGTCTGTCTTTTCTCTATATTTTCTCGCTCTCTTTCCTCACTTTTTCTTATCTATCCCTCTCTTCCTCTCTCACTCCATCTCTTTCACACACTCTCTCATTCTCCCTTGTCTCTCCACTCTCTCCCTCTCTCATTTCTCATGCCCTTCCGTTCTCTCTCTTTCTTGACTCTCTTCTTTAATACTATATGTCCTCTATGCTTTCTCTCTCACTCACATTTTCTCTCTCCTTGTCTTGATCTTGCTCTCTCACTTATCTCTTTCTCTCTTTTACGCACTCTCTCCCTCTCTCCTATATAGCCTTCTCTTCCTCCCCTCATTGATTTGCTCTTCCTCACTCTCTCTCACACATTCCTCTTGCTTTATCTTCAATCACTCTAACTTCTCGCCATATTTTTTTCTCACTCTCTCTTTCTCTCTTTCAATCCCTTTTTCTCTTCAATCTCTCTCACCCCTTTCCTCTGTCCATCTCTTTCTTGATCTCTTCCTCTCACTCACTCTTTCACTCTTTGCTCCATATCTCTTTCTCATCTTGCTCTCTCTCTATTGACATTTCTTCTCTTGTTCATGGCCTCTTCTCTCTCTTCACTCACCTTTTTTCTTACTCTATCGCTGACACACACAAACTTTCTCTCTCTTTCTCTCCTCTCTTTATCTCTTCCTCTCTCTATCATCCTCTCTCTCCCTGTCTCCCTCTCCACCTCCTTCCCTCCCCCCTCTCTCTCTATGACTCATTTTCTTGGTCTCCCTCCCCCCTCTCTCTATGACACATTTTCTTGGCCTCCCTATTTCTTACAGACTATATCGCTTTATCTCTCTTAACTCTCTCTTCTCACTATTTCACACTCCCTATCTCTCTCTTCAATTTACCTCCCTCTATTTCTCTTTTTCTTCCTCTCTCTCTTTCTTGCTTTTTATTTCATCTCTCTTTCTTCTTCTCTTGCTCTCTCTATCTCTCTCTCTCTCTTGCACTCTCCTTTGTCAATTTCTCTTCTCATTTTTACTCACTATTTCTCTCATTCTATCCATCAATCTCTCCGTCACTCTCCCTCCCTGCCTTTCTCTTTCAATCTCTCTCTCTTTGAGTAGCACTCTCTCCCCCTATATTCTCTATCATTATTTCTCACTTTCGCTCATACCTCTCTCTTGCTCCATCCCTCCCTCCCTCCTTTTACTCGCTCCCTTCCTCTCTCTCCCTTTCTCTCTCTCTCCAACTCCACATCTCTCCCTGTTGTACCTCTCACTTGTATCATATCTTTAGCTCTCTCTCTTTTCTTACTCTCCTTTCTCTCTATTGGTCGCTTGCTCACCATCTTATCGTTACCTCCATCTCCAAAAATCCACCCATACTCTCTTCCTCTCACTGTCGCACTCAATGTTCTCTCTCTCTCTCTCACACTCTTTATCTAATATTCTCGTATATGCCTCTATCTTTTCTCTTTCTTCTCACAATCTTTCATTTTCTTTTATCCCCAATCTCTTACACACTCTCTCTCACCCTCACTTTCTCTCACCCTTCCTTCCCTCCATCGCTCCCTCTTTCCTTATCTCTCTCACACACACTCTAACCTTATTTCTCTCTCCCTCTCTCCCTATATTTTCCTCTCTCTCTTTCTCTCTCCCTCTTTGTCTAACCCTTCTCATTCTCTTGCCCTCTTTTGTTTTATCTTCCATCACTTTTAATTCTCTATATTTCCCTCTTACTCTCCATCTCTATTCAATCTCTTACACTCCGTCCTTCTATCACTCTCTTTCTCACTCTCTCTCCCACACTCAATCTCTCACTCGTTCTTCCATCTCTCTTTCTCAGTCCATTACTCTCTCTCTCGCTCTCTTTTTTCTCACTTTGCCCACTCTCAATCCCTCTCTTTTCTCTCCCTCATTGTTTCTCACTTTCTCTCACACTTCTCTCTCCTTCACTCCCTCTTTTCTCATTGTTTCTCACTTTCTCTCACACTTCTCTCTCCTTCACTCCCTCTTTTACTTTCCTCCCTCTTTTACTTCATACCTCCCTTTCTCTTTCTCTCCATATCTCTCACTCTTTTTACCATACTCATGTTCTCACTCTCCTCCTCTTTATATAATTCTCTCTAGCTCCCTTGCTTGCACTCTCTCACTAATTTAATCTCTGTCTTCTATGTATCTCCCTCCCTCCCTCACTCACTCTTACTCCTTGCTCTTAATCTTGCTCCCCTCCTTAATCTCTTACTTTCTCTCTCATCGCTCTATCTCCTTCTCTCTCTCTCTCTTTCACTCTTTCGCTCTTTCTCGCTATATCTCTCTTACTCCCCAACTCTCTTCCTCTTTATAACTCTTTTTCCATCGAACTTGCTTACTCCCTCTTTCTGTCTCTCACAGAATCTCCCTTATGTTGCTCAACTTCTTTATCCCTCCATCTCTCCCTCTATTCTGTATCTCAATTTGCTTCTTCCTTACCCTCCATTATTCCAACTTGTCTCATTTCTTCACTATGTTTAGTTCCCTTTCTAGCTCTCTTCTTCGCTCTCTTTCCGTCTTGCTATTCTCTCTCCCTCTTTCGTTTTATTTCACTCTCCTTTCTTTTACACTTTGTTTCTTGCTCTCTTTCCTCTCTCAATGTCTCTACCTCTCTTTCTCTTTCTCTTTCACACTCTCTTTATCCTTATCGCTTTCTATCTCTCATATCCGCTCTCGCTATCTCTCTCTAACTTTCACTCCCTTTCCCTCCCTCTCTTTCGTTTTCTCTTCCCTGCTCTCTCTCTCTCTCCCTCCCTCCATATCTCTCTATGACTCACTCCCTCCATTTATCCCTTAGTTCTTTCTCTATCTCTCTCTTGAACCCTATGACATTCTCTCTCCATCCCGCTCTTTCTTTCCCTTACCTCATTTTATTTTCTTTCTATATGTCTCTCATTGTTTCTCTCCCATTATCACATCTTGTCTTTTCAATTCTCGTTTACTCTTACTCCCTCACTCTCCTACTCTCTTTTTATCACTTTATGTTAAATTTACCTATCTCTTACTCTCCCGTCCTCTATTCCATTGCTCTCTCCTATTTCTCTTGATCTATCCACTCTTTTTATCCATTTATCCTGCACTATCTCTTTCTCATAATGATAGACTTTAAACATTTTAAATGGAACCATCTGGATTTTAGTTTTCCTGGAAAAAATCTCAAACTTGCATAAATGGCATATTTTCTCAAATTTCTTTTTAAAAATCTTCCTATCATGCCATATTTTTATTTTCACTTTATAGATTTTCACATTATCATATTCTTCATTTCTAATCTCCTCAAGTTCATTGAGTTGCAAAAACATTTTCTCACCAACATCCTATAAATTTAAATTAAATTCTTTAATAGCCCAAAATGCTTTATGTTCCAATTCTACTGGTAAATGACATGTTTTTCCCGTTCTTTCACCCTCACTATCCTTCTCTCACCCAATCTCTCTTCCTCTCTCCCTTCTTTTTTCTTTAACTATATTTATATTCTCTCTTTTATTTTGTCCTCTATCAATCTCTTTCTATCCCTCCCGCTCTCTCCCTTCTTTCTCTCTACCTGCTCAATTACTTTTTATCTCCTTGCTCTTTTTTCCTCTCTCTTTCTTTCAATCTCATGTTTTCTCCCTTTCTATCATTATTACTCCATCTTTATTGTCTCACTTTCTTTTGTCCCTAATGCCCTCTCTCTCGCCCTCTTACCATTCACGCCCTCTTACGATCTCCCTCTTACGATCTCTCTCCCTCTCTTTCACTTGCTCCCTCTCTTTATTGCCCACTCCCTCTCTCCCACACTCTTTTTTTTATTTCTTTCTTTTGCTCTCTCTCTCACCCACTATCCCCCAATCTCTCCCTCTCTTATGGACTCTTTTTCTCTCTACTCTACCTCTACCTCACTCTCTCTTTATACCCCTCATTATCTTTATATCACTTTAATCCTTTTATCTTCCACTCTTTCACTCTCTCTTCTGCTGAGTCGCCTACTCTCTCTTCTTTCTCTCTCCCAGTCTCTCTTTCCTTTTCTACTTATTTACTTTCTCATCTTCTCTCTCACTTTCACTTTCTCTATATCTCTCTTGATCTTTCTCTTCTCTCACTCACACTTTTCTTACTCTCTCTAACTCCCTCTCTTTCCTTATCTTACTCTCTCTCCTCTCTCCCGCACTCTCTCACCCCTCCCGCCCTCCTTCCCTCCCTTCCTTTGTCACTATAATTCTCTCACTCTCTCACTTTTCCCCCCCCCTCCCTCCCTATAACATGATTCATTCTTCCTCTCTTCTCCCTTTCTCTCTATCTCCCTCTCTCCCCTCCATCCTTCTCCCACTATCTCACCCTGCCTATCCAATGCCTTTTGTCTCTCTCTTCCTCCCTCACTAGTTCTCTCTTTAACTCTCTCTCTCCATCTCCCACCCTCCGTCCTCTTTTTCTCTTTTTTTGTCTTCTTGTTTTTGTTCTCTCTTTCCTTCTCTCACTCGCTTTCTCTTTCATTTCCTACATCACTTCTCTCTAACATTATCCTTTGCTTTCTCTCTCTCTATGGTTAAATTTCTCTTGATCTTTCTCATTTCTCTCTCCTTTTCTATCCTTTTCCTCCACTCTCTCCTGTAATCTCTTTCTCTCTTGGTTCGTCCCACTCACTTTGACTCTCCCTCTATACTGTTCTCTCTGTTGTATTCTCTCTCTCATGCTCTATACCTCTACCTCTCTTCATCTCTCTTTCTATTTCATTCTAACTCATGCATGCTCTATGCATGCTCTCTATATTCTCCTCTATATTCTCATGCTTCCTCTTTTTTTCTCTCATCTCTCTCTCCTCTTCTATCCATCCCTCTCTTCTACTCTCTCCCGCTCTCTTTTTCTCTCTTGGTCTATCTCTCTCACTCTGGCGCTCTCCCTTTCTACAATTCTCTCCGTCATATTCTCTCTTTCATGCTCTACACCTCTCCCTCCCATCCTTCATATTCTTTCTCTCATGCTCTACACCTCTCCCTCCCTTCAACTCTCTCTGTATTTCATTCTCTCATGCATGCTCTTTCTTTATTCTCATGCTTCCTCTTTTCTTTCTCTCTCTGCCACTCTCTCTATCTAACTCTTCCTCACCTCCCGCATCTTCCCTAGTTTTCTCCTCCCTCCTTTCTTCACACTCTCTCTTACTCTCTCCCTCTTTCTCACACAATCACTCCTCTCTCTATTTCTCTTCTCTCTCTTCACCTCTTTCACCTTCTTTATCTCCCCTTCCCTCTCTTCAACTCCTTTCTCTCTCTCCTCTCTCTGTGTTTATCCTTCTTTCCCTCCCTCCCACTCTCTTACACTCTCGCTCCCAAACTCACTTTTTCTTACTCTCTCCCTCTCCCACCACTATCTCTTCCCCCTTCTCCCTCTTCCTCTCCCATCTACTTTCTCCTCCTCCCTCTACCACTTCTACCCTCTTTTCTCTCTCTCTTCTTCTCTCCCTCCCTTCCTTTCTCTCTTCCTCCCTTTATCTCTCCCTCTCTTCTCTCTCTCACTCGATCTCTTTCTAATTCTATCCCTCTTTCACCCCTCTCTTTCTCTCTCCCCTTTGTCACTTTATCTTTAACTTCTCTCTCTCCTACTATCACACTCTCTCGTTTGTCTCTATCTTCTCTCATTTCTCTAGCTCTTCCATCAATCTCTTGCCCTCTATTCCTTTGTCTCTCTCTTTTATATATCGCTCTCTCTCTTCTTCTATCTCAGCATCTCTCTGCTCTCCCCATTTCTCCCTTTCTCTCTCTTATCTTGCTCTCTCTCTCTATCCATTATCTCTCTCTCTCTTTCTCTCCATCTTGCACACGATCTCTCTCCTTCTTTCCCTCTATCTCATTCTCTCTCTGTCCCTCCCACCTCTCACTTTTTGTATCCGTCCTCTTGCCTTCCTCCCCTTTGTCCCTTATATCTCTCTGATCCCCTCTTCTTTCTTGCTTGCTCTCTTTCCCCTTCACTCTCTCCCTCTTTCTTTTGCTCTCACTCACATTCTTATTCCGCCCTCTTCCCTCTCCCCCTCACTTTCTCTTCATCTCTATCTCTCCCTCACTCTCTCCTGCTCTCTCTATAATATCACTCTTTCTCTCACACTATCTCTCTTCTCATTCACTAAATCTCCTCCCCCCCTCTCTCTTGATCTCTCTCTTCTCTGTACTATCTCTCATCCTCACTGCTACCTTCATTTTCTCTTTCACCATCTCTACAAGCCTCATTTACTTTATCTCTTTCTTTCTCTTTCTGTCCTCTCTCCCTCTATCACTTTCTCTATCTATCTCACCCTCCCTGTCCCATTCTCTAACTTTCATTCCCATCCATCCCTCTCTCCTTAATTTCCTCCTCTCTCTTATCCCTTTTTCCCTTTCTCTCTCTATCACTCTCATTCAACTATGAGAATTCTCTATCTCTCCTATCTCTTGATCTTTAACTTTCTCTCACTCTATCCCTAGTTGGCTCACCATCTTCTCTCCCTTTTATGTTTTGCTCTCCCTCCTCTCTCTCTCACACTCCCTCCCTTCCTCTTTCCCTCTCCCTTCCCTTGCTTATTCTTCTCCCTCATTTTTATGCTTACACTCTCTCTTCGTCTCTCTACTTCGCTTCATCTTTTCCTCACTCAAAAAGTCTCACTCTGTTTCTCAATCTCTCACTCTCACTCTCTATAACCCCCCTCTCCCTCTCAATTTTACACTCTCTGCCTCTCTCTCATCCTCTTCAATTCCCTACCTCTACATCGCTCTCCCTCTCTCTGCTTCTTTCCTTTATTTATATCTCTCCCCCTGTTTTGGCCCTCAATCTCTCTCTCTCCAACTCTCTATGTCTCATTCTTGTCTTTTTCCTCTCTCTCTTTCCCCTTGCCCTTCTTCTCTTACTCTCCCTCCCTCTCTACCTACCTCTCTATATCATTTTATGTTTCTCTTCCCTCTCTCTCTTTCACACCCTTGATATTTCTCTCACTCTTGCTCCTCTCTCTCTATCTCATCTGCATCTAGCTATCTCTTTCTCTCTATCTCAATCAGGTCTTCCATCACAATCTCACTCTCTCATTTGCTCTTCTCTTTTTCTCTTACTAACTCTTCCACTCTCTCTATTTGAGTCTCTCTCACCATCGCTTTTACCTCTCGATAGAGAGATACCAAAGTGATACGGAAAGAGAGAGAGCAAGAGAGAGAGTAAGAGAGAGGGAGAGGGAGGGAAAGTGAAAGAAACATTGATAAAGAGAGAGAAAGACAGAGAGACAGATAGAGCAAGAGAGAATAGAGATAAGAGAGATAGGGAGAAAGAACGAGGGATAAAGAGGTAATGAGAGAAAAGGAGGGAAAGGGCGATGAAGATAAGAAGAGAGAGAGAGAAGGATGAAGATAGAATGATGAAACAAGGGAGGGAGAGGGAGAGGAAGGACTAAAGTGACGAAATTAGAAAGATAGAAGGAAAGTAGGGCAGGAGAGAGAGAAGAGAGTGAGAGAGGGAAGAGGAAAGAGATTGAGAGAGAAAGAAAGTAAGAGAGGTAAAAAGAGCAAAAGGAAATGGGAGAGATAGAGAGTGATAGTGTGGAAGAGAGAGCTAGTGATAAGTAGAAAGAGAAGAGATAGAGAGAGAAATGAAGACAGAGTTGGAGAGGGAGAGGGATGGAGTGAAAGATAGAGAGAGATAGAGAGTGCAAAAGATGCAGTGCGCGAGAGGAATGGTGAAAGTGGGAGAGAGAGAAAGATGGAGTTAAAAAGTGAGAGAGAGTGTGCAAATGATTGAGAATGAGAGAGAGATATAGTGAGAGGGGGGTAAAAGAGAGAAGGTAGATAGAGTGATAGAGATTAAGAGAGGGAGAAAGAGGGTGAGGGAGTGAAAAATAAAGAGAGAATAAGAATATTGAGAGTAAGAGATTGATATAAATAGTGAGAGCGAGAGAAATGAGGTCAAGAGAGAGAGTGAGAGAGAAATAAAATAAACTAAAAGAAAAAGGGAGACAAAGCATGAAGAGTGAGAGTAAGAGCTTAGAGAAATAAAGGGATTGAGAGAAGAGAGAGAAGCAAGAGCAGATTCAGAGAGTAGAGAGAGTCAAAAAAGATAATGTGAGAGAAAGGGAGAGAGAAGAAGTGGAAGGGAGAGGGGGAGGGATGGAGATAGAGAGCTAGGAGTGAGAAAAAGAAGTGTGAGAAAAGGAGAACAAAAAGAGAGAGAAAGAGAAAAAAAGTATGAAAGAGATAAAGAAAAGCGAAAGAAGACATGGAGTAGAAGATAGAGTGAGTAAAAAGAAGAGAGTAAGGAGTGTGAGATTGAGGAAGAGTGAGAGGAAGAGAGAGAGAGGGAGAAAGAGGAAGGAGCGAGTGAATAAAGAAAATGAGAGATCTCACCAGAGTGAGAAAAAATATAGAGATATTGAGGGAGAAAGGAAAGATATAGAGAGAGAGAGAGCAAGAGAGTGAGGAAGTGAGAGTGAGAGAGGGTGAGAATGGGATAGTGGGAGGGAGAGGATAGAGTGTGAGAAGAAATAGAGCATAACTGCTAGAGGGAGAGAGAGAAAAGGATTATGAGCAAGATAGGCCAAGAGAGGGAGAGACAGAGAAAGGGATTGAGAGCAAGATAAAGCAAAAGAAAATTAGATAAAAGAGAGAGAGTAAGAGAAATGTGTGAGGATAGAGGGACAAAAGAGGCAACGAGATAGAGAGAAGGGGGAGAGGGAGAGAGTGGGGAACAGGAATGGAGAGATAGTGGAAGAGAGAGAGAAAGAAGAGAGACGAGTGAGGAAGCGAGAGAGAGAGAAAAGGAAGGTGGGAGAGAGGGAGATGTAAGGTGAGATGTAAGGTGAGATAAGATATAAGAGAGAAATAGATGGAATTGAAGGTGGATAGAGGGAGAGCGAGGTGAAGAAGTAGGGAATGGAAGAGAGAGGGATGAAGATCGATAGAGAGAGCAAAAGAAAGAAAAAGTGAGAGAGTGAGAGAGGGAGCAAGCGATAGTGAAACAGGAAGAGAGTGATTGAGAGAGTGAGGGAGAGGGCATGAAAAGGGAAGACAGAGAGAATTGGGATGGAGATAGTTTGTGAGATTAGAGAGCTTAAGAGAGGGAGGAAAGGAGGGATAAATAACAAGAGAAATAGAGCAAACAAGGGATTGGAACGGAGAGAGATTAAGAGATACTTAGAGAGAGAGAGGCAGAGGAAAAAATTAAAGAAAGTTATAGAAATAGTAAAGGGAAGGTGAGAATAAGGTTGAGGGAGCATGAGATGAGGGAGAATAAGGTTGAGGGAGCATGAGAGAGAGATTGATAGTGGAAGCTATTGTGTGAAGGAGAAAGATAGAGCACGAGGGAGATAGAGGGTGGAATGGGAGTAGAGTAGTGGAAGGGAAGGGGAGAAAGAAATATGAACAATATAGAGGGAGTAAAAAAAATTTATAGGGTGAGGAAGAGAGATGGTGAGAGGATCACAAAGTAGAGAGCTTATGAGAGGGAGGAAGTGAGGGAACAAATGAGGATGTGATAGAATAGGGAGAAGATGGAGAGAGTTGGAAGAGAGTGAGAGAGAGTGAGAGGGAGATATATTGTATGGGTGAGCAAGAGAAGAAAAGAAAAAAAAGGCTCGGTAAAAATTATAAAATAATGGAAGGTGAATATAGGAGAGGTATCCAAATAAGGGATGGAGAGTAGGTGACTGGAAAACGAAGTGTGTGTGTGTGTGAGAAAGAGAGAGACTGAACAAGTGAGATAGATAAAGAATGAGTGAGAGAGAGTGCAGGGGAAAGGATAATGCAAGCAACCAAGAGAGATAGTGAGAGAGAGATGAAGATAATGAGGGAGAGAATGAGAGAGAGTGAGAGAAAGTGGAAAGAAGAGATAGTAGGAATAGAGAAAGGAGAGAGAGAGAGAGAGTGATAGAGCAAGAAAGAGAGAGATAGTGAGAGGGAGAAGAGAGAGAATAGAAAGAGCAAAAGAGAGATAGAGTAAGTAAGAATGAATGATTGAGAGAATGAGTGAGATAAGGGAGGGAGAGGGAGAGATAGTTAAGGAGAGGATGAGAAGGGCAGATACAGACAAATGATTGAAGATAGCAAGCAAAAAGGAGAGAGTTAAAGAGAGGGTGAGATGGGAAGAGAGAAGAGAATGATTAAAGATAGGAAGTGAAGAAAGGAAGAGAGGTGTTGGGAGGATTTGGAGGTGTGTATGGAGCTAGAGTGGGCTAGGGATAGAGAGATAGAGAAAGATAGAGTGAGTGGGAGTGGGAAGAGAGAGATAGAGCAAGAACTGAAATTGAGAGAGAGCGAGTGACAGAGAATGAGAAAAGAGAGTAAGAGTGTTATTAAAAAAGTGGGAGAGAGAGAGGGTAAGAGAGCAAGATAGAGAGAGGGAGCAATAAAGTG
>NW_018251138.1:103438-104870 GCF_001263595.1 Phalaenopsis equestris | reverse complement strand
GAGTGAGTGGGAGAGGGAGGGGAGAGAAAGAGAGGGAGATAGAGAGATATACAGAATTGTGGAGTAATAGAGTGAGAGTGATTGAGAGATAAATTGAGAAAGAGTGGAGTAAGAGTGGTAGGGATAGAGAGAAAAGGATAGCTAGATGCAGATGAGAAAGAGAGAGGAACAAGAGTGAGAGAAATAGGGAGGGAGTGAGAGAGACAGAGGGAAGAGAAACATAAAAAGATAGAAAGAAAAAGGCAGAGAAGGAGGGAGAGTGAGAGAAGAAGAGCAAGGGAAATAGAGAGAGGAAGAGGATAAGAATGAAACTAAAAGAGATGTAGGAGAGATGGAGGGCGAGAAAGAGCGAGAGAGATATAAATAAGGAAAAGAAAGGATGGGGGAGAGGCGGAGAGTCGGAGAGTGCAAAATTGAGAAGTGCAAAATTGAGAGGGAGAACGGGTTATGGAGAGTGGGAGTGAAAGATCTAGAAAGAGAGTGAGAGTTTTTGAGAGAGAAAAAGGAGCGAAAAAGAGGGATGAAGCAAGAGTGTAAGCATAAAAAGGAGAGAGAAGAGTAAGCAAGAGAAGGGAGAGGGAAAAAGAGAATGGGAGGAAAAGAGAGAGACAAAGAGAAGGAAGGAGGGCAAAATATAAAATGGAGATAAGATGGTGAGCCGACTAGGGATAAAGAAAAAGAAAGTAATAGAGCAAGAGAAAGGAGAAATAGAGAAGTGTCGGAGAGTGAATGAGAAGTTGAGGGAGGAAGGGCGAGAGAGATTGACTGAGAGATAAACAAGAGGGTGTAAGAGATAGAGAGAAAATTGAGGAGAGAGGGGGGAGGGATGAAAGAGAAAGTGAGAGAATGGAGAGGGAGGGTGAGATATATAGATAATGTGTGAGAGAGAGAGAGAGAGAGGAGAGAGAGAGAGAAATAAAGAAAGATTGTAGACAGGTTGAAATAGAAAGGAAAGGTGGAAGGGAGAATGAGAGAGAGTAGAGAGAAAGAGAGATCGAGAGAGAGTGGGAGAAGATTTAGAGAGTGAGAAGAGAGAGAGTGTGGGAGAACAAGAGTGATATTATAGAGAGGGCAGGAGAGAGTGAGGGAGAGATAGAGATGAAGAGTAAGTGAGGGGGAGAGGGAGGAGGGGAGATTGAGATTGTGAGTGCAAGCAAAAGAAAGCGGGAGAGAGCAAGGGTGAGATGGAGCAAGCAAGAAAGGAGGGAGGAGAGAGATATTAGGGATAAGGAGGAGGAAGGCAAGAGGAGAGAAATAAAAAGAGAGAGAGAGAGAGAGAAGGAGGGACATAGAGAGCATCAAATAGAGGAAAAGAAAGAGAGATTGTGTGTGTTAGAAAGAGGGAGAGCTCAAAATATAGTGAGGGAAAGGATGGATTAAATGAGAGAATATATAAAGAGAGAGTGAGAGAGAGGTGATGAGAGAGAGGGGG
>NW_018251138.1:100984-103019 GCF_001263595.1 Phalaenopsis equestris | reverse complement strand
GAGAGATAATAAGAGGTAGAGTGGGAGCGAGATAGAAGGGGAAAGAGTGAGCTAGAGAGATAGAGATCAAGAAGAGTGAGAATTAAGGAAAAAATAGAGAGAAAGTGGGAGGGAGTGAGAGTGAAAGTGAAATTGAAGAGACATAAGAAGAGCAAGAGGGAAATAGAAGGAGAAGAGAATGAGGAAAGAGAGAGCAAAAGAGGGTGAGAAAGAATGCGAATGTGTGAAAGATAAGGAGAGAGAGTGGGGATGGGGGAAGGTGAGAGAAGCAGAGTGAGATGTATGATAGAAATTGAGAAATAATGAGAGATAGATGAGAGTAGAGAGAACAGAAAGTGATTAAGAGATAAGAGAAATCTTGAGAGAGAGAAGAGAGCAATATATAGAGAAATAAGAATAGAACATAGACTAAGAAGATATTAAGAGAGGGAATGGGTGAAAAGTGAGAAACAAAGGGAGTGGGTGAGAATGATTAAAGAGGGAGAGAAAGGAAATTAGAGTGCGAGTGGGAGAGAGAGTGTAAGAGAGAAATAGAAATAGAATGGAGGGTAAGGAAAGATAGACTAAGGGTGCTTCAGTAAAGAAGAAAAAGATGGAGAGAGAGCAATAAACGAGAGTAGAGATAAAAAAAGAGAGACAGAAAGAGAGTAACAAAAGCCTAATTTAGAGAGAAAGTAAAATTGAAGAGTGATAGAGAGAACAAAGTGTGAGAATGAGAGAGGGAGGGACTATGTGTGAGAGTAATAATGTGGAGTTGAGAGAGAGAGAATGACAGATAAATTGGTATAAGAAAGAGTGAGGGAAGGGAGAAGAAGTGAGATGTAGTCCAAGAAAACACATGAGAGAAAGGGATAGAGGGATAGAAAGAGTGAAAGATGAGAGAAACTGAAGAGAGAGTAAGTGACAGAGAGGGAGAGGGGGTAGTGAAAGTGATTAAAAAGAGAGACAAAGTTTACTGTGAGAAGGAATGAAAGGGAGAGAGCAGAGGAAGAGAGAGTGAGAGAGAGGGAGAATAGGACGGAAAAAAGAGAATGAGATAGATAAATAGGGAGAGAGGAAGATGATAGGAGAAAAGTAGAGTGACAGAGGGAGTTATAGAGAGATAGAAATAGTATTTGTGTGATGTGAGTGAGAGAAGAAGAGATTGAGAGGGAAGTAAGAGAGTTGAGAGGGAGGGAGTCAGAGAGGGAGGGGGAGGAAGAACAAGGGAGAGAAAATGATGATGGGAGAGAGAGTAAGAGAAATAAAGAAGGATATAGTGAAAAAGAGAAATGAAGAGAGGGAGAATGAAATTGAGAGAAGAGAGAATGATATAAATGGGTGTGAAAGATAGAAAGAGTAATCAAGAGAGAGATGAAAATAGTGGGAGAATATGAGGAAAAAGAAGAGAAAAAGATAGATAAATAGAGAGGGGAAAATGGACAGGAGAAAGGTAGAGTGAGAGAGGGATTTATAAAGAGAGAGAGTGTTTGTGTTATGTGGGTGAGAGGAGGAGATAGAGAGGGAAGTGAGAGAGAGAGATGGATAAGAAGGGAGGGAGGGAGAGAGAGAAATAGACAGTGGGAGATTGAGGAAAGAGAGAAAGAGAGAGAAATAGATAGACGGATAAAGAGATTATGTGTGAAGTGTGAGAGAAAGTAAGAAACATTGAGTGAGAGTACATAGGGAGAGATATAAGTCGAGGGCCATAGAAGACAGAGGGAGTGAGAAAGTGTGTGTGGAACAACATTAGACAAAAGGCAAGTAAACAACAACAAAAGAGAGCAACAAAAGAAAGAGCAATAAGAGAGCAACAAAAGTTAGAGCAAGAGAGATAAAAGAGCAAGAGAGCAAGAAAGCGAGATAGAAAGAAGAGTGAGAGGCAGAGTAAAAATGGAGAGATTGAGAAGGAGAGAGATAAAAGGAAGGTGTGAGAGAGATCGAAGAGAAAAAGAGAGGGAGCGGGAAAGGGAGAGAAAGGGAGAGATAAATAGAGAATGAAGATTAAGTGAACAATATAGAGTGAGTGAGATAGAGAGGGAGGGAAAGTAAGAGA
>NW_018251138.1:97149-100972 GCF_001263595.1 Phalaenopsis equestris | reverse complement strand
AGTGAGATGGAGAAATAGAGAGGGAGGGAGAGGGATGAAGGGAGAAATACAGAGATCGAGTGAGTGTGTCTAAGAGATAAGGAAAGTAAGAAAAAGTGAGCAAGATATAGTGGAGATAGAGAGAGAAAGAGTGAGAGGAGAGTGAAGAATGAGAATATAGAAAGTGAGAGAGGGAGCAAGAGAGTGAAATTGAAGAGGGATAGAAAGGAATTGAGAGATGGAGAGAGAGAACTGAGAGTGAGGGATGGGGGAATAGAGAGACGGTGCGATGAGAGAGAATAGAGAGAGAGATAAGGATAGAGAGAAAGAGAGAGTGCTTGATAGATGGATAGAAAAAGTGAAACGAGCAAGAGAAATAGGAGAGAGAGATGAAAGAGAGTGAGAGATAGGGAAATTTAACATAAAATGAATTTGAAAGACAAGGAGCAAGATAGAGAAATGTTGATAAAAAATGAGAGGCAGGGAGATTAACGGAGAGAAAGGAAAAGATATAATGACACAAATATAGAGAGAAAATAAAGTGAGGGAAAAAAAGAAAGAGCGGTACAGAGAGAGAATGGGAGAGAGTGCAAGAGAGAGATAGAGAAAAAATAAAGGAGGGAGGAATGGAGGGAGTGTGTGTGATAGAGGGAAAGTGAGTGAGTGTGAAAGAGAGAGGGAGGGAGTAAGGTAGAGAGAGCAAGAGAGAGGGAGAGAGTGTAATAGGGAGAGTGAGAGAGAGAGAGATCAAGAAGGAGGGAGGGAGGAGTTAGAGAGAGTCTGTGTGAGAGAATGAGTAAAAAAGAAGGATGGCGGGGAATAGAGAGAAGGGTGAATCGGTGAGAAAGATGTATAGAGGATCATGGGAAAGAAAGTGTGTGTGTGGAATGAAAGAGAGAGAGAGGATGAGAGTAAACTAGAGAGAGGGTGAGAATTGAAGGTAGAAAGAGTGGGAGTAGAAAGAATTGAAGGTAGAAAGAGTGGGAGAGAGAGAGGTAGTGAGAGAGGGAAAGAGAGAGGGAGAAGGGGAGAAGAGAGGAGTGAGAGAGGTAGAAAAAGTGGGAGAGGGAGAGAGAGGAAGGGTGAGAATGTAGGAGGGAGAAAGGGAGAAAGGAGTCAGAAGAGAGGAGAAAGAAGAGAGATGAGTAAGAAAGAGAATTAGCAAGAGAGAAAGAAAGTGCGAGGAAGGAAGGGAGAGAAGAGATAGAAAGAGCAGTGGAACAAAGGGATATAGAAAGAGAGAAAGCGAGAGAGAGATAAAGGAAGAGAGAGTGTGAGTGAGAGAGAGAGAGAAATGGTGAAAGGGGCAAGGATTAGAGAGAGTGCAAGAGAGAGGAAAAAAGAGAAGCAAGGTAGGGGAAGAAGTTTTATAGAGCGAGGAAGATATAGAGAGAGAGATGTAGGGAGAGAGAGAGAGCAAGAAAGATGTAGACTATGTGGAGTTCAAGAGAGGGGGGATATAGGAGAAATGAGAGTGAAAGACAAGAAAGTAGGTGAGAGATGAGATGAGGGAGTGTGTGTGACAGACAAAGAATTCATAAGAGATAGAATGATGATATAGAATAAAGAGATAGAATGAGAGATAGAAGGGAGAGAGTCAAAGTAGGTGAGAGATGAGGGAGTGTGTGTGAGAGATGAGGGAGAACAAGAGTGAGTGAGAGAGAGGAGCGAGGTGAGAGAGAAAGAGGGAGAAAGAGAGTGAGAGAGGGGAGAGACAAATATGAAAAAGAGAGTGAAATAGTGAGAGAAAGTTAAAAGGGAGGTCTCTGGAGAGAGGAAGATAATGATAGCAAAAGGAAGGCAGAGAAATACAGAAAGCAAGAAAGAGGTAGAGAGAACTATGAGAGAGAGAGTGAGACGGAGATGACCAAGGGAGAGAGAGGAATAGAGGGAGGGATAGATAATAGGCGCATAAAGCACAAGAGAGATAAAGTATGAGAGAGTGAGAGAGAAAGAATGAGAGGGAAAAGAGAGGGGAAGGGGAGAGATTGAGGGAGTGAGAAAGAAAGAGAAGGATGCATAAAGAAATAAAGAAAAAGAGAAAGAGAGAAAATTGAGATAGGGAGATGGAGGAAGGATGGACAAATAAAAAAGAAGTGTAAATCAAAATGAGCGGAGGGGAGAAGAGAAGTGAGAGAGAGAGTAAGGGAATGAGTCAAAGAGAGAGGGGGAGGAGGGGAGAGAGGGAGACAGGAAGGCAAGGAAGAGAAAATGAAAGAGAGGGAGGGAGAGGGAGAGGGAGAGAAAGTTGGAGAGAGAAAGAGAGAGGAGAAGGGAGAGATCAAGAGCAATAGAGATAGAGAGAGGGAGAATAGCAAGATTGAAAGAGAGCAAGGTAGAGAGATAGTAAAAGAGCTAAAGACAATGATGGAAGCAAGATGAGCTAGAATAATGGAGGATGACGAAGAAGCAAAGTGAGATTAAGAAAAAGAGAGAAGCAGGAAGGGAGAGATAGAAGTCTCCCCTATGTACCTCACTCTTCATTCTCCTCCTCACCTACTCTTCTTTCTTTAAGAAAGAGGAGAGAGGGAGAGAATAAAAGAGAGAGAGAGAGGGAGGAGGGGGAGAGAGTGTGTGTGAGAGAATAAGGAAGGTAGAGATAGTTGGTGAGAGGGCAGAAAGAGTGAGATAGAGAAAGCTAGAGAAAAAAATAGAGGGAAGGAGGAAGAGGAAGAGAGAAAGAGATAGAGCGGGAGGAAGAGAGTAAGTGTGAGAGAGCTTGTGTGAGAGAAAGCTAGGAAGAGGTGGGAAAAAGGGGGAGAGAGAATAAGATAGAAATAGAGAAAAAAGAGAGAGGATGGTAGGAGGGAAAGGGAGAGAGATATAACAAGGATGTGTGAGAGAAAGCTAGGAAGTGGCGTAAAGAGGTGAGAGAGAGGGAAAAAGAAAGAGAAAAATTAGGGGAGGGAGGTATGGACTTGCTCTCTCTCATCATTCTCACTCACCATCATAGTCTATCCCACAGTCCCTCCCTCTCCAACCCTTATTTCACACTCCCACTCTCTACATCCCCTTATCCCACTATTCCTCTCTCTTCTCTCCTTCATGTTTTTTCTCCCCTTCTTCCCTCTCCACTCCCTTCTTCCCTTGTTCTCTCTATCTTTCTCACCACTATTGTCTCTCACTTATCTTTTTCTCCATCTTTAACTCCTTCTTTCCCTTATCACACCCCCTCTCTAACTCCCCTTTTCAACCCTCCCCCAATCTCTTTCCATCTCTCTCTCACGTTTCCTTCCCTCCTTGATCTCTCTCTCTATCATTCTTTCTCCATTTCTCACTTCCACACAATCTCTCCCTCTCTCCTACTCCGTCTTACACACAATCTCTCACAATACACACAATCTCTCATACATTTTCTCGCTCTCCCTCCCTCTCTCTTTCTTACTCACTCTCTTCCTTGTTTCACTCCCTCTATCTCTCATATTTACTACACTCGCTCCCTCTCTCTGTCTTTCTCACTTCTCCCTTTTATAGCTTCTCTCAATATATGTTGCAAATCTCTTTCTCACTTTCTTGCTCTCTTCTCCCTCTTTATTAAACGTTCTCTCTTACTCTATTTTATATCTATTTTTTAGCTAACTTTTTATCTCAAACACTCTCTCTCCCTTCCTCTCTCTCTCTCTTCTCTCCAACTCCTCTCTTTTCTCTTTTCTTTGTTCTTAATTTCTCTCACACTTGACTCTCTCTCCCTTCCTATCTCTCACTCTATCTATCTTACCCATATTCTCACTCTCTTCCCCCCTCGCTCTCTTATATCTTTATTTCTTTTGAACTCTCACTTATATCCTCTTCCTTCTTCCCCACTATCTCTTGCCCTGGCTCCCTCTCCCCACCCTCACTCCTA
>NW_018251138.1:95074-96909 GCF_001263595.1 Phalaenopsis equestris | reverse complement strand
TTGTATGTCACTTTCCCTCCCTCACACTCTTCCTTGTATGTCACTTTCCCTCCCTCACACTCTTCCTTGTATGTCACTTTCCCTCCCTCACACTCTTCCTCTTCTCTTGTAATCTACATATATCTTACTCTCTCTATATCTCACCCTTCTCTCTTGCTCACTCTCCTTGCCTTTAATGTACGAGCACTTTGATCCTCTCTCTCACTCTCCCTCCCTCTTTCATACTCTCAACATTTCTCTCTCCCTCTCTATCACTCTCCATTTATATCTCTCCCTCACTCTACCTTTGTCGCAATCTCTCACTTTTATAGACACACTCGCACTCATACTCTCTGCCTCACTCGCTTAATCCCCGTCTCTTCATCTATTCCTCTCTCCGAATCTCTCTTTCTTTATCCACCTTTCTATCTCTCTCCCTCCTTCTCTCTCTCTCCCATTTTTTCTTGTTATCTTCTTCTCTCTCTATCTCACTCTTTATATCTCTCACTCTCACTTAATCTCTCTCACTCTCTCTCTCCATTTCTCTCCCTCTCTCTTTTCCCCTCTCTCACTCACTCTCCCTTGCTCTCTCTCACTCCCTCCATTCCACCCTCCTTCTCTCCCTCCCTCTATCTCTTACCATCCTCCCTGTCTCTTACCCTCTCTCTTCTCTCTCTTCGCTCTTCTCACCCTCATTAACTCTCTCTTTCTTATTTCTCTCTCTCCCCCTTTCATTATGACCTCTCAACTCTCTCTCATTTTGTCTGACTCTTTTCTTCTCTCATACTCTCTTATCTCACACTCTTTTTTCTCTCTACATCCCTCACTCCCTCTTCTATCTTACTCTCTCTCTCCCTCTCGTTTTAGCTCTACTACTTTCACACCCTCCATCCCTACTTTATTCCCTCTCTCACCTTCCTCTCTTCTTTCCTTACTCTCTCTTCTCTCTTCCCTTACTCTCTCTATTTTTCTCTCAGTCTTGATCTCTCCCTTCTATTATGTATCCTCTTCTCTATCTTTCTCTCACTCTCTCTCTCTCACCTCAATCGCTCACCTCAATCTATTGCACACTTTGTCCTTGCTCTCTCCCTTCCTCTCTCAATAGCTCTTTATCTACCC
The DNA here is from genome assembly GCF_001263595.1 of Phalaenopsis equestris. Taxonomy (NCBI): domain Eukaryota; kingdom Viridiplantae; phylum Streptophyta; class Magnoliopsida; order Asparagales; family Orchidaceae; genus Phalaenopsis; species Phalaenopsis equestris. Next base: position 95,811 of record NW_018251138.1, on the reverse strand, counting down.
ACTCTTTATCTGGCTCTCTTTCTCTCCCTCTCTTTGTCTTACTGTCTTTGATCTCTTTTTCCCCCTCAAGCACTCTCATTTTTTTCTTTCTTTCAATCTCTCACACTATTTTTCATTTTTTTCTCTTTTGGTGACATTTTTTCACTATTTCTCACTCTCACTCTTGATTTTTCTCCCTCTCACTCACTTCTCACCTATATCTCTCTCTTTTCTCCTCTCTCATTATCTCTCTCATTATATATCACTTTCCCTTCCTCGCACTCTTCCTCTTCGCTTGTAATCTATATATATCTTACTCTCTCTATCTCTCACCGTTCTCTCTTGCTCACTCTCCTTGCCTTTAATGTACGAGCACTCTGATGCTCTCTCTCACTCTCCCTCCCTCTTTCATACTCTCAACATTTCTCTCTCCCTCTCTGTCACTCTCCATTCCTATCTTTTCCTCACTCTACCTCTGTCGCAACCTCACTTTTTTAGACACACTCGCTCTCATACCCTTCGCCTCACTCGTTTAATCCCCATTTCTTCATCTATTCCTCTCTCCCACTGTCTCTTTCTTTTTCCACCTCTCTGTCACTCTCCCTCCCTCTTCTGTCACTCTCCACCTCCTTGCTATCTTATGCTCTCTCCATCTCGCTTCTTATATCTCTCACTCTCACTTAATCTCTCTCACTCTCTCTCTCCATTTCTCTCCCTCTCTCTTTTCCCCTCTCTCACTCACTCTCCCTTGCTCTCTC
>NW_018251138.1:91202-92494 GCF_001263595.1 Phalaenopsis equestris | reverse complement strand
TGCCACACTCAATCTCCCACTCGTTCTTCCCTCTCTCTTTCTCACTCCGCTACTCTCTCTCTCGCTCTCTTTTTTCTCACTTTGCCCACTCTCAATCCCCTCTTTCTCTCTAGCAATTTCTCTCTTTTCTCTCCCTCATTATTTCTCACTTTCTCTCACAGTTCTCTCTCCTTCCCTCCCTCTGTTACTTTATACCTCCCTTTCCCTTTCTCTCCATATCTCTCACTCTCTTTACCATACTCATGTTCTCACTCTCCACCTCTTTATATAATTCTCTCTATCTCCCTTTCTTGCACTCTCTCACTATTTTAATTTATCTTCTATGTATCTCCCTCCCTCCCTCATTCTTACTCCTTACTCTTAATCTCGCTCTCCCTCCTTAATCTCTTAATTTCTCTCTCATTGCTCTATCTCCTTCTCACTCTCTTTCGCCCTTTCCTGCTAGATCTCTCTAACTCCCCAACTCTCTTCCTCTTTATATCTCTTTTTTCATCAAACTTGCTTACTCCCTTTTTCTGTCTCTCTTAGAATCTATCTTATGTTGCTCAACTTCTTTTTCCCTCACTCTCTCCCTCTATTCTTTATCTCATCTATTCTTTATCTCAGTCCCTCTATTCTTTATCTCAGTTTGCTTCTTCCTCACCCTCCATTATTCCATCTTGTCTCATTTCTTTCACTGTGTTTAGTTCTCTTTCTATCTCTCAGTTTGCTTTCTTTCACTCTCCTTTCTTTTACACTCTGTTTCTTGCTCTCTCTCTCTCTTCTCTCAATGTCCCTACATCTCTTTCTCTTTCTCACTCACACTCTCTTTATCCCTATCACCTTCTATCTCAGATCCGCTCTCGCTTTCTCTCTCTAACTCTCCCTCCCTCTCCCTCCCTCTCGTTCGTTTTCTCTTCTCTGCTCTCTCTCTCCCTCCCTCCACATCTCTCTATGACTCACTCCCTCCATTCCTCCCTGAGTTCTTTCTCTATCTCTTTATTGTACCTTATGCCATTCTCTCTCCATCCCGCTCTTTCTTTCTCTTACCTCATTTTATTTTCTTTCTATATGTCTCTGGTTGTTTCTCTCCCATTATCGCTTCTTATCTTTTCAATTCACGTTCACTCTTACTCCCTCACTCTCATACTCTCTTTTTATCACTTTATGTTAAATTTCCCTATCTCTTACTCTCCCGTCCTCTATTTTGTTGCTCTCCTATTTCTCTTGCTCCTTTCACTCTTTCTATCCATTTATCTAGCACTCTCTCTTTCTCTCTCTCCCACTTCACATTCTCTCTCATCACACCATCT
>NW_018251138.1:89302-90265 GCF_001263595.1 Phalaenopsis equestris | reverse complement strand
CACCATACAAACCCTCTTTCTCTGTCTCTCTAAAACTCCCACGCTCACTCTACCTTTCTCCTATCCATCTTGCTCTCTCTCTATTTATCTATCTCATTCTCTTCATTTTCCTCCTATTCTCCCTCTCGCTCCCTCTCTCTAGTTCTATCTTCACTCACTCACTCACTCTTCTCTCTTTATATTTTTCTTACACACACACACACATTCTCTCTCTCTTTCATTCCTTCTCTCACTAAAATTTCTCTCTCTTTTTAATCACTCTCACTCCCACCCTCTCCCACTCTATCACTTACTCTCTTTTCAATTTCTCTCTTCTCACTCTTTCTATTCCTCTAACCCTCTCTCATGTGTTCTCTCTCAGGACATCTCACTTCCTCTTCCCTCCCTCACTCTTTCTTCTCTCTATTTCTCTATCACTCACTCTCCCATCTCTTCATTATTACTCACACTTCCTCCCTCCCTCTCTCTCTTTATCACTCTATCTCTCTTGCTTTCTCTCTAAATTTCTTTTTTGTCACACTCTTTTTGTCACTTTCTTTCTCAATCTTTATGTATTGCTCTCCTTCCCTTTCTCTTGTTCAACGGATCACACTTGCTCTATGTTACCTCTCTCATTTCTCTACCCTCATCCACCTCTCATTATTTCTCACTTTCTCTCACATATCTAACTCCTCTTCTCCCTCCTTCCCCCATCTCTCCCTCTATCTCCTTATCTTTCACACATTTGTTGTCTTTCTTGTTCTCTCTTGTTGTATCTCCTTTTCTCGTTCCCTCTATTTTTCTTCTTAATTTCACTCTTGATCACCCTCCTTCTACCCCCCTCTAATTCTGACAACCTCAAACCTCTTTACACTTTATCTCTCGCTCTCTCTTTCTCTCCATCTCTTTAACCCCCTTTTTCAGTCTCTCTTCACATGTCCTCCCTCCCTCTCTCTTCCATCTCTTCATTATTACTCACACTTC
>NW_018251138.1:86388-89059 GCF_001263595.1 Phalaenopsis equestris | reverse complement strand
GGGAGGGAGGGTAAGAGAGGAAGAGAGAGGAAGACAGAGAAAGGAAGAAAGTGTGGGTGTGAGAGAAGGAGCAAAAGATAGAAAGAGTTAGAGTGAGTGAGAGGGTCAAAGCAAGAGAGTGTGATAGCGATGAAGACAGAGGAAGAGAGTGGAAGTAGGTATGGTGTGAGAGTGAGAGCAATAAGGAGAGGGTGGGAGTTCGAAAAAGAACAAGAGATAGAGAGAGATATATCAAAAGAGTGAGGGAAGCATAGGGATATGAATCAAGAGAGATTGGGAAATGAGAGTTAGAGAGATAAAAAAAGATGGCAATAGATAAGTATATATAGTGGGAGAGAGCGTGAAGGAAAGAGAAGGAGAGAGAATGAGAATGAGCACAGAAAGAGAGAGACTGGGCGATTGAGAAGAAAGAGCAAGGGTAGAAGAGATTGAGAGAGGTGGACAGAGTCAAGGATATGGAGAGAGTGAGGTGCAAAAGAGAGGGATAGAGAAGAGCAACATAGAGATAGAGAGAGTAAGAGGTAAGAGAGGGAGGAGAGAGAGAATGAGACTCACTTGAATAGAGTGAGACTTAACTAGATTGATGTAGACTAAGAGAGAGGGTGAGAGGAAAAGGAGAGTGTGGGAGAAAAGAGAAAAGGAGGGAGAATCTATGAGAAGATTGAGAGGCAAAGAAAGGGAGAGAGAGAGGGAGCAAGAGAAAGAGAGTAATAAAGAGCGAGAGTGAGAAAGATGGGGAGAGTGGGACTAAGCTAGAGATAGAATGGAAAGAAAATGAAGATTGAGCTAGAAAAGAAGGAAGAAATAGTGAGAGAGATGAGAGAGAGAAAGAGGGAGAGAGCTAGAGAAAGTGAGAAAAAAAATTGAGGGAGGTAGAGCTAGAGGGAGAGTGAGAAAGCAAGATAGAAAGAGAGATGAAGAGGAGTGAGAGAAGGAGAGGAATGGTGAGAGAGTTAAAAAAGAAGGGAGGGAGAGTGAGTAATAGAGAGGTGGAGAGAGAGAGAGTGAGAATAGAGAGAAGAGAGGGAGATTAGGAGTGATACAGAGTGGGAGGAGTGGAAGAAAAAAGAAAAGGATATTTAAGGGGGAGAGTAAGACAACAAGGAAGAGAGGGGACAAGTGGGACAAAGAGAGCGAGATAACGATAAGGAAGAGAGGGTGAGAGAATGGTTTAGTGTATGAGAAAAGGAGAGATAGGAAGATCAAGAGAGAGAGTGAGAATAAAAAAGATATGAACACAATAAAGAGATTGACAGAAAGAGGAAAGATAGTGAGAGAAGAGATAATAAAAGGGAGTGAGAGAGGGAAGGAAAGGAAGAGTGAGGGAGAGAGTGATGAAGTGAGAGATAGTAAGAGAAATAAAGAAGGATATGGTGAGAAAAAGAGCTAAAGAGAGGGAGAACAAAACTGAGAGAAGAGAAAATGGCATGAGAGGGTGAGAGAGAGCAAGAGTAATGAAGAGAGATCAAAAGAGCAAGAGAGGGATAGATAAAAGAGAGAGGGATAGAGTGAGAGGGAGGGAGAGAAGGACCAAGGTAGTATGGAGAGAGAAAGAGAGAAAAAAGAGAGAGAATGAGACATAAGAAAGGAGGTAGGGAGGGAGGGAGAGGGGTAGATAGAGAAGGAGAGGGACAAAGGGAGAGAGAGAGAGGGTGGGAGGGATGGGAAGAGAGAAGAAAAAGGGAAGATTGAAAGAATAGATAGAGAGTGCAATTAAGAAAGAGAGTGAGAAAACAAGTGTGGGAGTTACAGAAAGAGGAAGATAAGGGGTGAGTAAGAGAGAGAGAGTTAAAAGGAGGTAGAGATTGCAATAAAGAGTGAAAGAGAGAACTAGAGAGAGGTAGGAGCAATAAAAAGAGAGGAAAAGAGAGAAAGATTGAGGGAGAGTAAGAGAGAGGTAGATAAAGATAGAGATGAAGAGAGAGAGGGAGGAGGCCTAATAACGGTAGAGAGATAAAGTGGTAGTGAAAATGGGGGTGACAAAAAAAGAGAGTGTAGTAGAAAGGTGAAGAGATTAAAAAAGAGTGCAAAGGATGTAGAGCAAGAGAAAAATAATAAGAGAGGGAACATGTTAGTAACCCCTTCTCCCTCTTCCTCTCCCATACACTCTCTCATCCACGCTCTACCACTTCTACCCTCTTTTCTCTCTCTCTTCTTCTCTCCCTCCCTTCCTTTCTCTCTTCCTCCCTTTATCTCTCCATCTCTTCTCTCTCTCACTCAATCTTGTTCTAATTTTATCCCTCTTTCATCCCTCTCTTTCTCTCTGCCCTTTGTTACTTTATCTTTTACTTTTCTTCTCTCTCTCCCACTATCACACACTCTTGTTTGTCTTTATCTTCTCTCATTTCTCTAGCTCTTCTATCAATCTCTTGCTCTCTATTCCTTTGTCTCTCTCTCATTTATATGTCGCTCTCTCTCTCTTCTTCTATCTCAGCATCTCTCTGCTCTCCCCATTTCTCCCTTTCTCTCTCTTCTCTTGCTCTCTCTCTATCCATTATCTCCCTCTCTCTTTCTCTCCATCTTGGACACGATCTCTCTCTTTCTTTTCCTCTATCTCATTCTCTCTCTGTCCCTCCCGCCTCTCACTTTTTTGATCTGTCCTCTTGCCTTCCTCCCCTTTGTCCCTTATATCTCTCTGATCCCCTCTTCTTTCTTGCTTGCTCTCTCTCCC
>NW_018251138.1:82732-86232 GCF_001263595.1 Phalaenopsis equestris | reverse complement strand
TCTCACACTCTCTCTCTTCTCATTCACTAAATCTCCTCCCCCTCTCTCTCTTGATCTCTCTCTTCTCTGTACTCTCTCTCATCCTCACTGCTACCTTCCCTTTCTCTTTCACCATCTCTACAAGCCTCATTCACTTTATCTCTTTCTTTCTCTTTCTGTCCTCACTCCCTCTATCACTTTCTCTATCTATCTCACCCTCCTTGTCCCATTCTCTAACTTTCTCTCCCATCCATCCCTCTCTCCTCAATTTCCTTCTCTCTCTTTTCTCCTTTTCACTCTCTATCTATCACTCTCATCCAACTATAACAATTCTCTAATTCTCTATCTCTCCTATCTCTCCTATCTCTTGATCTTTAACTTTCTCTCACTCTATCCCTAGTTGGCTCACCATCTTCTCTCCCTTTTATGTTTTGCTCTCCCTCCTCTCTCTCTCACACTCCCTCCCTTCCTCTATTTCCCTCTCCCTTCTCGTGCTTATTCTTCTCCCTCATTTTTATGCTTACACTCTCTCTTCGTCTCTCTTCTTCGCTCCTTCTTTTCCTCACTCAAAAAGTCTCACTCTCTTTGTCGATCTCTCACTCTCACTCTCCATAACCCCCCTCTCATCCTCTTCAATTCCCTACGTCTACATCACTCTCCCTCTCTCTGCTTCTTTCCTTTATTTATATCTCTCCCCCTTTTTATCGCCCTCAATCTCTCTGTCTCCAAATCTCTATGTCTCATTGTTGTCTTTTTCCTCTCTCTTTCCCCTTGCCCTTCTTCTCTTACTCTCCCTCCCTCTCCGCCTACCTCTCTATATCATTTTATGTTTCTCTTCCCTCTCTCTCTTTCACTCCCTTGATATTTCTCTCACTCTTTCTCCTCTCTCTCTATCTCATCTGCATCTAGCTATCTCTTTCTCTCTATCTCAATCACGTCTTCCATCACAATCTCACTCTCTCATTTGCTCTTCTCTTTTTCTCTCACTAACTCTTCCACTCTCTCAATTTGAGTCTCTCTCACCGTCTCTTTTACCTCTCTATCTTTTGCACTCTTTATATTTCTCCATTCCTTTCTCCCTCTTTCTTATTATACCTATCTCTTTCTATACATCTCTCATGCTCTCTCTTCCTCTCTTTCTCTAGCTCATTCTAATTCTCCCTCTATCTTTCTCCCTCCATCTGGCTCTATTACTCTCCCTCTCTCCATATCTGGCTCTCTCACCCTCTCTCTCCCTCCCTCTCTCCATATCTTGCTCTCTCACCCTCTCTCTCTCCCTCTCTTTTATTATCTCTCTTGCTCGTTTCTCTCATTATTTGTTACTTGCTCTCTATCAATTTCACTTCTTGCTCTATCTCTCCCTCCCCACTCCCACCCACTCCCTCTTTTTCTATCTCTCATCCCTACCCCACTCTAACTCCATACACACCTCCAAAACCTCTCAAGAATTATTTTTAATCATTCTTCTCTTTCTTCCCCCCAACCCTTTCTTTAACTCTCACTTTTTTTGCTTCCTATTTTCACCCATTTATTTGTATCTGCCCCTCTTCCTCACTTTAACTCTCTCTCCCTCTCCCTCTCTTGTTCATTGTAACTCTCCCTCCCCTATATCCCTCATTCTCTCAATCTTTCTTTCTTAGTTTTCTTTATCTCTCTTTTTCTCTCTCAAACCTCTCTTTCTTGCTCTATCCCTCTCCCTATCTCCCTACATCTCCCTTTCTCTTTTCCTATTATCTCTTCTTTCCTCTCTCACTCTCTCTCATTATTTTCATCTCACTCTCACTATCTCTAATGCTCTCTCTCTCTCCCTCTCTCTCACTCTCTCTTTCTCTATTTACATCTCTTGGTAGCAAGCATCATCCTTTCCCCCTGCACTATCTCTCACTCATTATATATCTTTCTCACTTCCTTGTTTCTTTGTTTACATCTCTTGGTTGCAAATGCTATCCTTTCCCCCTGCACTCTCTCTCACTCATTCTATATATATCTCACCTCCTTGCTCTCTCTCTCTCTCTCTCTCACACACACACACACACACTTGCTTTGCCACTCACATACTCACCCTCCCTTTAGTTGGATACCTCTCCCATATTCACTTTACAAATTTTTTAAATTTTTATCAAGCCCTTTTTTCTATTCTTCTCTTGCTCATCCTTACATTTTATCTCCCTATCACTCTCTCTCACTCTCTTCTGACTCTTTCCATCTACTCCCTATTCTCTCACTCCCTCATTTGTTCCCTCCCTTCATCTCTCTCTCTTAAGATTTCTACTTTGTGGTCCTCTCTCTATCTCTTATCGTCACCCAAAATGTTTCTTTTACTTGCCCCTATATTGTTCATATTTCTCTCTCCCCTTCCCTCCCACTGTCTCTACTCCCATTCCACCCTCTATCTCTCTCGATCTCTCTCTCTCTCCTTCTCCCTCTCTCTTTCACGCTCCCTCAACCTTGTTCTCACCTTCTCTCCACAATTTCTATAACTTTCTCTACTTTCTTTCCCTCTCTCTCATTCTCTCTTTCAATATCTCTTTATCTCTCTCCCTGCCAATCCTATTTTTGCTCAGTTTACCTTGTTATTTATTCCTCTCTGTTCCAATCTCACTAATTTTCTCCATCCCTATTCTCTCTCTTCTTCATCTCTATTCTCTCCCTTGTCCCCTTTCATGCCCTCTCTCTCTCTCACTCGATCACTCCCTTCCTCCCTCACTATTGTTCGCTTCCTTCCTCACTCCCTCTCTTCATCTTTGTTTCTCTCTATATCCTTTTTTAATTCTCTTACTATCTCTCCCATCATCATTTTCTCCCCATGCTCTTCCTTCTCCCTCTCTCACTCCCGCTTACTCTCTCTTCTCTCTGTCAATCTCTTTATTTTGCTCATATCTTTCTTATTCTCACTCTCTCTCTCGACCTTCTCATTCATTATACCATTCTCTGACACTCTCTTCCCTATCATTATCTCTTGCTCCTCTCGCTCTCTTTCCTTCTTTCCCTCGCTCACTGCTCCCTCTCTTCCTTGCTCTCTTTCTTTCTCCTCCCAATCTCTATCACTCTTGATCTCCATCTCTTATCTCCATTCTCACTCTCTCCCCCTCTCCCCCTCTAGATTACCCACTCTCCCTCCCTTCTCTTTCTACCTCTCTCACCATTCCTCTCCTTCTCTCCCTCCTTCACTTCATCTCTCTTTCTCTCTGACTTCTCACCTAACTCTACCTCCTTCTCACTCCCACTCTCTTCTCTCTCACTATTTCTTTCTCACTCTCTCTAGCTGTCTCCATCTTTCTTTGTCTCATCTCTCTCACATTTCTTCCTTCTTTTCTAGCTCAATCTTCATTTTCACTCCTTTCCATTTCTAGCTCTATCCTACTCTCCCTATCTTTCTCACTCTCGCTCCTTATTGCTCCCTCTTTCTCTTGCTCTCTCTCACTCTCTCCCTTTTGTTTCCTCTCCATATTTTTCTCTTTCAATCTTCTCATAGATTCTCCTTCCTTTTCTCTTTTCTGCCACACTCACCTTTTCTCACC
>NW_018251138.1:78669-82665 GCF_001263595.1 Phalaenopsis equestris | reverse complement strand
CTACCTAAATAAATCTCCATTTACTCACTATTTCTCTCTCTTTCTCTCTCTTCTCTCTCTCCATTCTCTATCTCTCTCCATCACACCCTCTCTCTCATTATTCTTTATCTCAACCCCTCTCCACCCCACATACTCTCTCAATATTCTCTATATTGAGTGGGCGGGAAAAATAGAAAAAGAGCTCAATACAAAAGAGAGAGTGAGGGAAGAGAGTGAGAGAGAGTGTGTGAGAAAGAGAGATAAAGATGTGTGTGAGAGAGAGGGAGGGAGTGAAATAGGGAGGGAAAAAGTGAGAGAAAGAAGTGTAAGAGAAAGTGAGAAATAGTGAAAGAGATAAGAAGAGAAAGACAGAGAGCAATGTAATAATAAAGTGAAAGGTGAGAAAAAGAGAGTGAGCGATAAAGCATGAGAAGAAGAGAATGAATAAGCAAAGAAAGAGAGGGAAGTAAGAGTGATAGAAAAGAGAGCAAGAGAATGATATATAGAGAGAGATAGAGGGGGGCGCAAAAGATAAGAGAGAGGGAGCAATAATAAGAGAGAGAATGAGAGAAATATAGAATATATAGAGATAGGAGAGACTAAGGGAAGAAAGAGCAAGAGTGAGTGAGTGAGAGAGGAAGACATTGAGTGAGAGAAAGAGGGAGAGGGAGGGAGGGAAGTGTGAGAGAGAAGAAGAAAGAGTGAGAGTATCGAGAGGGTGAGAGTATCGAGAGGGTCAAGAGGGTCAAGAAGAGAAAGGGTGGGTATCTCACTCTTCTATCTGTCTCTCACTCTTTTTGTCCCTCTCCCTCTCTCTCTATCTCGATTCATTCTCGATTCATTCTTCCTCTCTTCTCCCTTTCTCTCTATCTTCCTCTCTCCCCCTCTCTCCCTCCCCCACTATCTCGCCCTATCTTTCCCATGCCTTTTGTCTCTCTCTTCCTCCCGCACTAAATCTCTCTTCTTTCTTTCTCTCTTTATCTCTCTCCACCTCTCCCACCCTCCCTCTTTTCTTACACTTTTTTTATCTTCTCATTTTTGTTCTCTCTTTCCTTCTCTCACTCACTCTCTCTTTCATGTTCTACATCACTGCTCTTCTACATTTTCCTTTGCATTTTCTCTCTGTCTTACTTTCTCTTGATCTTTCTCATCTCTCTCTCCTTTTCTCTCCCTCCTTTTCTAATTTCTCTTGCTTTCTCTTTCTCATTGGTCTATCTCTCTCATTCTGACTCTCTCCCTCTCTATTATTCTCTGTCATATTCTCTCTCTCATGTTCTATGTCTCTCCCTCCCTTCATCTCTCTCTATTTCATTCATACTCATGCTTGCTCTCTCTCTATTCTAATGCTTACTCTTTTATATCTATTTCTCTCTCTCTCTCTCTTTCCCACTCTCTATATCTCACTCTTGAAATCTCCCCCACTCTATCTAGCTTCTCTCTCTCTCCTCTCTCTGTGTTTATCCCTCTGTCCCTCCCTTAATACCACTCTCTCTCTCTTCTCTCTCTTCCCTTTTGTCTCTTCTCTCTTTATTCTCTCTCTCACTCTCCTTCACCCTCTCCTACACTCTCCCTCTCCCACTCACTCTCTCTTCCCACAACTCCTTATCCCTCTCCCTCTCCCACCCACTCTCTCTTCCGCCCTCTCCCTCTCCCATCCCCTCTCTCTTCCTCCCTCTAGCACTTCTACCCACTTTATTATCTCTCCCTCTTCTGCTCTCCCTCCCTTCCTTTCTTTCTTCCTCCCTTTCTCTCTCACACTCAATCTCTTTCCCCTTCTATCCCTATTTCACCCCTCACTTTCTGTCTCCCTTTTGTCACTTTATCTTTAACTTTTCTTCTCTCTCCCATTATCTCACACTCTCATTTTTCACTATCTTCACTCATTTCTCTAGCACTCCCATCAATCTCTATCTCTCTTACCCTTTCTTGCTCTCGATCCTTTCGTCTATCTCTCATCTATGTCTCTCTTTTCTTCTCTCTTAACATCTCTTAGCCTCCCCATTTCTCCCTTTCTCTCTTTTCTTATTTTCTCTCTCTCTCTCCTATTCCCTCAATCATGCCTTCCATCTCTCCTTCCATCTTGTCCTCTTTAACTCTCCTTCTCTTTCTCGCTCTCTCTTTCCTCTCTCTCATCACCTATCACTCTCTTTATATATTCTCTCATTTAATCCATCCTTTTGCTCGCTCTCCGTCTTTCTAACACACACACTCTCTCTTTCTTTCCCTCTATCTGGTTCTCTCAATGTCCCTCCTTCTCTCTATCTCTCTCTCCCTCTTTTTGTATCTCTCCTCTTGCCTTCCTCCCCCTTATCCCTAATATCTCTCTCCTCCCTCCTTCTTTCTTGCTTGCTCTATCTCACCCTTGCTCTCTCCCGCTTTCTTTCACTTGCACTCACAATCTCCTCTTCCCTCTCCCCCTCACTTACTCTTCATTTCTATCTCTCCCTAGCTCTCTCGTGCCCTCCCTATCATATCACTCTTATTCTCACACACACTCCCTCTTCTCACTCTCTAAATCTCCTCACCTTCTCTCTCTTGATCTCTCTTTCTCTCTACTCTCTCTCATTCTCCCTTCCACCTTTCCTTTCTCTTTCAACCTCTCTGCTATCTTTCTTTATTTTTTCTTTCTCTCCTCTCTCTCTCACATTCTTCATCTATCTCATCCTTCCTCTCCATTCTCTCACTTTCTCTCTCATCCCTCCCTCTCACCTCCATTTTATTATCCCTCTTCACCCTTGGTTGCTCTCTCCCTATGACTCTCATTCACTCTCTGGCACTTCTCTATCTCTCCTTTCTCTAGCTTTTTTACTTTCTTTCTCTCTATCCTTAATCGACTCACCATCTTCTCTCCATTTTATTTTTTGCCCTCCCTCCTTCTGTCTATCTCTCTCTCTTCCTCTCTTTCTCTTTTTCCCTCTCCCTTCTCTTGCTTACTCTTCTGTTGCCTTTTTATGCTTACACTCTCTCTTCGTCTCTCTTCTTCGCTCCTTTTCCTCTCTAAAAAACACTCACTCTCTTTCTCGATCATTCACTCCCACTCTTCATAACCCCTTCTCCCTCTCAATTTTGCACTGCATCTAGCTATTTTTTTCTCTCTATCCCTCCCACTTTTACTCCACTCTTTCTCAATTTATCTCTCAATCTCTCTCACTCTATTACTCCACAACTCTATATATCTCTCCGTTTCCCTCTCTTTCTCTCCCCTCCCTCTACCTTTCACTCACTCTCCCTCTCTATCCCCCTCTTTCTATCCCTATATCTCTCTCCATTCCTTTTTACCGCTTTCTTATTCTCTCCATCTCTTTCTATATATCTCTCATGCTCTCTCCCTCTCTTTCTCTATCTCATTCTAATTCTCCCTCTCTTTATCTTTTTCCTTCTATCTAGCTCTATTACTCTCCCTCTCACTTTATCACTCCCTCTCTGTCTATCTTGGTCTATTACCCTCTCTCTCTCTCCCTCTCTTTTATTACCACTCTTACTCTCTTCTCTCATTCTCTGTCACTCGCTCTCTCTCTATTTCACTTCTTGCTCAATCTCTCTCTTATCCTACTCCCACTCACTCTCTCTTTCGCTACCCCATTCTAACTCCATACACACCTCGAAAACATCCCAATAAAACTCTCTCGTTCTTCGATTCCTATCCTTATTCTTTCTTCTCTCTCTTACCATCTCACCCTCTCCTAACTCTCTCTTTTTTGCTTCCTATCTTCACTCATTCGTCTCTATCTTCCCCTCTCATCCTCTCTTTAACTTTGTCTCCCTCTCCCTCTCTTGTTTACTCTAACTCTCCCTCCATTATCTTCTTTATTCTGTCAAGCATTCTTTCTTACTTACTCTATCTATTTTTTGCTCTCTCTAATCTCTCTCTCTTCTCCCTCTCACTATCTCTCTCTCTTTCTTGCTCTATCACTCACTCTCTCTCTCCCAACACCTCCCTTTCTCTTTTCCTACTATCTCTTCTTTCTTCTTTCTCTCATGCTCTCTCATACTCTCTCTCATTATCTTCATCTCTCT
>NW_018251138.1:75613-77918 GCF_001263595.1 Phalaenopsis equestris | reverse complement strand
CCTCGCTCTCCCTCTATCCACCTTCAATTCTATCTATTTCTCTTCTTATATCTCATCTTACATCTCTCTCTCTCTCCCACCTTCCTTCTTTGTATTTATTCTCTCTCTCTTCCCCTTTCATGCCCTGTCCCTCACTCTCTCGATCACTCTCTTCCTCTGTCACTATCGTTCGCTCCCTTCCTCACTCTCACACTTCTGCTTTTATATGCTCTATCCATCGATCTTCACCCCTCTCTTTTCCATTTCCTACTTCTTCGCCTCGCTCTCGCTCTATCCACCTTCAATTCCATCTATTTCTCTTCTTATATCTCATCTTACATCTCTCTCTCTCCTTCCTTCTCTCTCTCTCTCTATTGCTTCCTTACTTGTGTCTCTCTCTTCTTTCTCTCTCACTTCCACTCTTCCACTATCTCTCCCACTCTCTCCCACTCCTGTCCCCCACTCCCTCCCTCTCCCCCTTCTCTCTATCTAGCTCCCTCTTTTGTCCCTCTCTCCTCACACATTTCACTTACTCTCTCTTTTATCTCATTCTCTTTTGCCTTATCTTGCTCTCAATTCCATTCTCTGTTTCTCCCTCTCTTGGCCTATCTTGCTCTCAATCCCTTTCTCTCTCTACGTCTCTCTCGCACTTACGCTCTCCCTCCCACTATCCCATTCTCACCCTCTCTCACTCTCGCTTCCTCACTCTCTTGCTCTCTTTCTCTCTATATCTTTCCTTTCTCCCTCCATATCTCTATATTTATTTCTCACTCTGGTGAGATCTCTCTTTTTCTATACTCTCTTATCCTCTCGCTCCTTCCTCTTTCTCCCTCTCTCTCTTCCTCTCATTCTTCCTCAATATCACACTCACTCTCTCTCCAGTTTTTTCTCCCTTCTTTCACTCTTCTTTTTACTCACTCTATCTTCTACTCCATATCTTCTTTCGCTTTTTTATCTCTTTTGTATTCTTTTCTCTTTCTCTCTCTTTTTTGTTCTCCTTTTCTCACTCTTCTTTGTCCCACTCCTAGCTCTCTATCTCCATCCCTCCCTCCCTCTCTTCCCCTTCTTCTCTCTCCCTTCTTTCACATTATCTTTTTTTGACTCTCTACTCCTTGAATCTTCTCTTGCTTCTCTCTCTTCTGTCACTCCGTTTATTTTTCTAAGCTCTTACTCTCACTCTTCATGTTTTCTCGTCCCCTTTCATTTAGTTTATTTTTCTTCTCTCTCACTCTCTCTTTTGGCCTCTTTTCTCTTGCACTCACTATTTATATCAATCTCTTACTCTCAATCTTCTTTTTCTCTCTCTTTATTTTTCACTCCCTCACCCTCTCTCTCCCTCTCTTAATCTCTGTCACTCTATCTACCTTCTCTTTTTTACTCCCCCTCTCACTTTATCTCTCTCGCATTCTCCATCATTTGCACTCTCTATCTCTCTTTAACTCCATCCCTCTCTCTCTCTCTCCCACTTTCAACCTTCCTCTCTCGCACTCCATCTTTTGCACTCTCTATCTCTCTATCTTTCACTCCATCCTTCTCCCTTTCCAACTCAGTCTCCATTTCTCTCTCTATCTCTTCACTTTCTACTTTTCACTAGCTCTCTTCACTATCACTCCATATCTCTCCAATTTTCTTTTTCTCTCTTACCTCTCTTACTTTCTTTCTCTCTCAATCTCTTTCCTCTTCCATCTCTCACTCTCTTTCTCTCTCTCCTGCCCTCCTTTACTTCTTTCTTTCTAATTTCGTCACTTTAGTCCTTTCTCTCCCTCTCCCTCCCTTGATTCATCACTCATTCTTTATCCTTCTCTCTCTCCCTTCCTGTCTTCATCCCCCTTCCCCTCCTTCACTCTCTTTAGCTCTTTATGCCTCCCTCTCTCCCTATCTCTCTTATCTCTATTCTCTCTTGCTCTATATGTCTCTCTCTCTCTCTTTGTCAATGTTTCTTTCTATTTCCCTGCCTCTCCCTTTCTCTTACTCTCTCTTGGTCTCTCTCTTCTCCCCATCACTCATGGGTATCTCTCTATCTATCTTTTGTAGTCACTCTCTATTTCACTCACACCCCTCTTTCTCTATATCTTTTCATTCTTTGAATCTATTTGTTTGCTCCCCTTTAGTTGCTCTCACCGTCTCTCTCTCCCCTATCCCTGTCTAACACTCTCTTTCTCTCTCTTATTATCCCTCTCACTCTATATTCTTTCTCTCTCTCTCTATCTCTCTATATCTCTCCCCCATTCTAACTCTCAAAAACTCCCACCCCACGTCCCTCTTTCTCTCCCTCTTAATCTCCCTTCTTCCCTTTATTTCCCTCCTTTTTCTCTCACTTTCTTCT
>NW_018251138.1:74470-75603 GCF_001263595.1 Phalaenopsis equestris | reverse complement strand
TCTTTCCCTCCATTTTTCTCTCTCACTCTCCCTCTATCTCTCTCTCGCAGTATCATCTCTTTATCTCTCCCTCCCTTACTTGGCCTATTCATCACTCACAGCCTTTCACTCTCAGCCTCTTATCGCCCTCTTCCTAGCTTTCTCACACCTTATTGATATATCTCTCTCCCTTTCTAAACTCTCTCCCTATCTCTTATCCTTTCTCTCTTTTCATTTACTTTTACTCCATTTCTTGCTCTCTCTCTCTCTCTCTCACACTTACTCTTCCTCACTCTCTCGCACTTTCTCTCATCTCTCCCACCCCTCTCTCTCGCACTCTCTACCAATCTCTCTATGTTTTAAGCCACTCTTCACCTCTTTCTCCCTCACTCACACACACACTCTCTCTCTCCATCTCCTTATTTCTCTCTCTCCCTCTCTCACACACACATTCTCTCTCCCTCCCTCAATCTCTCTAGCTCACTCTCTCTCTCTCCAACTCTCTTATTCCTCTTTGAGGCACCCTGTCTTTTCTCTCTCTCCATACTTATCTTATTCTCTCTATCCCTTACTCTATCCTCATCTCCCCTCTCCCTTTCTCTTTTTACTCTATCTCTCTCATCTCTCCACCTCCCTCTTTGTGTCTCTCTCACTCGCTTGACCACTCTATCTTTCTCACTTTCTCTCCTTCTCTTTTATAATCTCCCTCTTAATCTTCTCTCTATCAGTCATCTCTCTCTCTCTCCACTCTATTCCCTTCCCTCCCTCCCTCACTCTCTCTCTTTGTGTCTCGCTCTCGTTCCCTCCCTCACTATATACCTCTCTCGCTCGCTCTTTCTCTCTATCGTTCTCACCCTCTTATTATCTCTCTTACTCTGACAACTTTCTCTCTCACTCGCTTGCTCTCTTTTCCACTCTTTTCCACTCCTTATCTCTCCACTCCTTATCTCTCTTTCATTCCAACCCTCAAAAACTCTCTACCTACGTCCCTCTTTCTCCCCCTCCATATGTTTTTTCCTCTTTTTATTTCCCTCTGCCTCCTTTCCCTTCTTTCCTTATCTTCTTCAAACCATTCTCTCCTCCTCTCCCTCAATCTCTCTCACTCTCTCTATTCTCTAACTCTCTCTCTCCTTCTCACCTTCTCATCCTCTTTC
>NW_018251138.1:74187-74393 GCF_001263595.1 Phalaenopsis equestris | reverse complement strand
ACTCTCTCTGTCTCACTCACCCTCCCTCCTTCACATCCTTTATCTCTTTATCTCACTCTCCCTCCCTTCCTCTCTTCTTACCTCTCTCTTGCTCCATCTCTCTCTTATCATCTCTCTCACTCTCTATGACTCTCTCACTCTCTGTCACTCTTTTTTTACTCTATCTCTCAGTTTCATGCCTTCTCTCCCACTCTCTGTCTCTTTCC
>NW_018251138.1:72072-74048 GCF_001263595.1 Phalaenopsis equestris | reverse complement strand
TCTCTCTCTCTCTCTCTCTCTCTTTCTCTCCTTTTTCTTACTCTTTCTAGCTCTATTTCCATCTGTCTTTCTCCTTCACTTGTCTCTCTATCTTTCCTTCTCTAATTCCATTGCTCGCTCTCACTCATTTGCTCTCCCTCAGTTGCTATTGCTCTCTCTCATCTCTCCCACACCCCTCGCTTGCAATCTCTACCTATCTCGCTCCCTTTCTATATCTCTCTCAGTCTTATGTCAATTTTTCCCACTCTCCCATTCCCACTCTCCCTACTTCTCTACATCCCTCTCTATGTCTCTCTCTCTCTCACTCACACTCTCTTCCTCCCTCCCTCCCTAGCTTACTCTCTCTCTCTCCCACTCTCTTTCATTCTGTTTGACCCTACCTCTTTTTTACCTATCTGAACCTTTCTCTTTTCCCAACTCTGCCTTGCCTCTCTACACATCTCTCTCTTTTTCCCCTCCCTTTATCTATGCCCCACTCTTTACCTCTCATTTCTCTCCATCTCTCAAACTCCATATCTCATTTTCTCTCACTTGCTTGTTCATTCTATCTCTTTCACATTCTCTCTCTTTCTCACTCTCTCGCTCTCTCTCTTACTTCTATCTTATTAATCATTTCCGCCTCACTCTAACTCGCTTCACTCTCTCTCCCACGTTCAATTCCTTTATCTTTTTTATCTTACTCTCCCTCCCTCCCTCTCACAATTCTACTCTCTCTTTCTCACTCTCCCTCCCTCCTTCAATTCCTTTCTCTTTATCTCACTCTCCCTTCCTCCCTCCCTCTAACCTCTCTCTCACTCAATCTTCTCTCTCTCTCTCTTTGTCATTCGCTTTGTCTCTCTCTCCATATCTCTCTTTCTTGCCCTCTCTCCCACTCTCTATCTATTTCTCAATCCACACCTCATTACAACCCTCAAACGCTCCCTCACTACATCTCTTTTTCTCCTATTCTCCATCTGCTTTCCTCTCTCTCTCTCTATTTCCCTAGCCCTTCTTTCTCTACTCTCTCTACCTTCTCTCATACATTTTCTCTTATCTTCGTCACTCTACCTCTCATATTCTCTCTCAATTTCTCTTTGTTTTCTAACTCTCTCTCCCCTTCTCTCCCTCTCGTTTTCTTTTAGTTTTTCTTTCCCTCCATCTATCTCTCTCTCAATCTTCCTCTGTCTCTCTCTCTCTCTTTCTCTCGTCTCTCTATCTTCTCTACCATAATCCCTGTCTTACTCCCACACTCTCTCTGTATCGCTTTCCCTCCATCTTTCACATCCTTTATCTCATTATTTCACTCTCCTTTCCTTCCTCTCTTTTTACCACTCACTCTCTATGACTCTCTCACTCTGTCACTCACTTTTCTCTCTCGCTCTTCATATCTCTCTCTTTTATGCCCTCTCTTCTACTTTCTGTCTCTTTCTCTATCTCTCCCTCATTCCAACTGTCAAACACTCCTTCCCTACTACCTTTTTTTTCTCCTCTTTATCTCCTTTCCTCTCTCTATTCCCTTTCCCTCCCATCTCTACTCTCCCTATGATCTCTCATACAGTTTCTCTCCCCTCT
Source organism: Phalaenopsis equestris (assembly GCF_001263595.1). Taxonomy (NCBI): domain Eukaryota; kingdom Viridiplantae; phylum Streptophyta; class Magnoliopsida; order Asparagales; family Orchidaceae; genus Phalaenopsis; species Phalaenopsis equestris. Next base: position 72,497 of record NW_018251138.1, on the reverse strand, counting down.
CGACCTCTTTCATTTTTTCTTCTCTCTTTTTTTACTCTCTTTCTCTCCTTTTTCTTTCCCTTTTTCACTCTATTTCTATCTTTCTTTCTCTTTCTCTTGTCTCTATATTTCTCTTTCTCTAATTTCATTTCTTGCAATCTCTCACTTGCACTCCCTCGGTTGCTCTCTTGCATCTCTTCGACACCCCTCACTTGCAATCTCTAACTATCTCTATCCCTTTCTATCTCTCTCTCTCTCTCTCCATCTTACCTCAGTCTTTCCCTCTCTCCTACTCACACTATCACTACCTCTCTTCATCCCTGCCAATATATCTCTCTCTCCCTCCCTCATACTCTCTCCGACCCTCCCTCCCTCCCCAACTTACTCTCTCTCTCCCTCACTCTCCTTCATTCTGTCTGACCCTTCCTCACTTTTCTTTTTCAACC
>NW_018251138.1:71314-71854 GCF_001263595.1 Phalaenopsis equestris | reverse complement strand
GTAGAGATTGCAAGAGATATGGGTGTGGGAGAGATGAGAGACAGAGAGAGCAAGAGCAACTGAGGGAGAGCAAGTGAGAGAGAGTGAGCAATGGAATTAGAGGAGAGATAGAGAGACAAGTGAAGGAGTAGAATCATGGAAATAGAGCTAGAAAGAGTAAGAAAAAGGAGGGAAAGAAAGAGAGAGAGTTAAAAGAGAGAGTGAATAAAGAATGAAAGAGGTTGAGAGGAAAATAGAGAGAGAAAATGTATGAGAGATCATATAAAGAGAAATAGAGAGAGGAAAGGAGATAGGGAGGGGGAGAAAAAAGAATGTAGGGAGGGAGCTTTTGAGGGTTGGAATGAGGGAGAGATAGAGAAAGAGACGGAGAGTGGGAGAGAAGGCATGAAATTGAGAGATAGAGTAAAAAGTGAGTGACAAAGAGTGAGGGTCATCGAAAGTGAAAGAAATGATAAGAGAGAGATGGAGCAAGAGAGAGGTAAAAAGAGAGGAAGGGAGGGAGAGTGAGATAAAGAGATAAAGGATGTGAAGGAGGGAGGG
>NW_018251138.1:69606-71210 GCF_001263595.1 Phalaenopsis equestris | reverse complement strand
AAATAGTGAGAGTGGGGAAAGAGAACAAGGGGGAGAGAAGGAGAGAGAGAGTTAGAGAATAGAGAGAGTGAGAGAGATTGAGAGAGAGCAAGAGAGATAAAGAGAGAAAAAGTGGAAGCGAGAGAGAATGGTTTGAAGAAGATAAAAAAAGTGAGGAAAGGAGGGAGAGGGAAATAAAAAGAGGAAAAAAGATGAGGGGGGGTAGGTAGGGAGTTTTTGAGGGTTGGAATGAAATAGAGAGAGGGAGTGGAAAAGAGAGCAAGCGGGTGAGAGAGAACCCAAATAGAGTAAATGAGATAGTACGAGAAAGAGAATGATAGAGAGAAAGAGCAAGCGAGAGAGGTAAATAGTGATGGAGGGAAGGAGAGTGAGACAAAGAGAGGAAGTGAGGGAGGGAGGGAGGGGAAGAGAGTAGAGAGAGAGAGAGAGGACTGATAGAGAGAAGATTAAGAGGGAGATTATAAAAGAGAAGGAGAGAGTGAGAAAGATAGAGTGTTCAAGTGTGTGACAGAGACACAAAGAGAGAGGTGGAGAGATGTAGCGAGAGAGATAGAGTGAGGGAGAAAAAGGGAGAGGAGAAATGAGGATAGAGTGAGGCATAGGGAAAAAAAGATAAGTATGGAGAGAGAGAAAAGAGAGGGTGTGTCAAAGAGAGATAAAGAGAGTTGGGGAGAGAGAGAGTGAGCAAGAGAGATTGAGGTAGGGAGAGAGAGAAATAAGGAGATGGAGAGAGAGTGTGTGTGTGAGAGTGAGGGAGAAAGAGGTGAAGAGTGGCTTAAAACGTAGATAGATAGGTAGAGAGTGCGAGAGAGAGGGGTGGGAGAGATGATAGAAAGTGAGGGAGAGTGAGGAAGAGTAAGTGTGAGAGAGAGAGCAAGAAATGGAGTAAAATTAAATGAGAAAGAGAGAAAGGATAAGAGATAGGGAGAGAGTTTGGAAGAAAAGAAGAGAGATATAGCAATAAAGAGTGAGAGAGAGCTAGGAAGAGGACGATAAGAGGCTGAGAGTGAAAGGACTGTGGGTGATGAATAGGGAGATAAGAGCTGGGTGATGAATAGGCCAAGTGGGGGAGGAGGGGAGGGAGGTAGGGAGAGATAAAGAGGCGAGACTGCGAGAGAGAGATAGAGGGAGAGTGAGAGAGAGGTAAATGGAGGGAAATAGAGAATGAGAAAGAGAGGGAGAGCAAGTGGGAGAATTAGAGGAGATAGAAGAGAGAGCGGGAGAAGTAGAGTGAAAGAGCGGGAGGGAGAGACAAATAAAGGTTTGATAGAAGAAAGAGAGAGAAAAAGGAGGGAAATAAAGAGAAGATGAGAGATCGAGAGGGAGAGAAAGAAGGACGTGGGGTGGGAGTTTTTGAGGGTTAGAATGGGGGGAGATATAAAGAGAGATAGAGAGAGAGAAAGAATATAGAGTGAGAGGGATAATAAGAGAGAGATAGAGAGAAAGAGAGTGTTAGAGAGGGATAGGGGAGAGAGAGACGGTGAGAGCAAGTAAAGGGGAGCAAACAAATAGATTCAAAGAATGAAAAGATAGAGAGAAAGAGGGGTGTGTGTGAAAGAGAGAGTGACTACAAAAGATAGATAGAGAGATACCCAAGAGTGATG
>NW_018251138.1:65677-69430 GCF_001263595.1 Phalaenopsis equestris | reverse complement strand
GAGAGGGAGAGAAGGGACTAAAGTGACGAAATTAGAAAGAAAGAAGGAAAGGAGGGCAGGAGAGAGAAAGAGAGTGAGAGAGAATGAAAGTAGGAGAGGTAAAGAGAGCAAAAGAAAATGGGAGAGATAGAAAGTGATAGTGTGGAAGAGAGAGCTAGTGAGAAGTAGAAAGAGAAGAGATAGAGAGAGAAATGGAGACAGAGTTGGAGAGGGAGATGGATGGAGTGAAAGATAGAGAGAGATAAAGAGTGCAAAAGAAAGAGTGCGAGAGAGGAATGGTGAAAGTGGGAAACATAGAGGGATGAGTTAAAGAGAGAGAGAGTGTGCTAATGATGGAGAATGTGAGAGAGATAAAGTGAGGGGGAGTAAAAGCGAGAAGGTAGATAGAGTGACTTAGATTAAGAAAGGGAGAGAGAGGGTGAGGGGGTGAGAAATAAAGAGGGAGAAAAAGAAGACTGAGAGTAAGAGATTGATATAAATAGTGAGAGTGAGAGAAAAGAGGCCAAAAGAGAGAGTGAGAGAGAAGCAAAATAAACTAAAAGAAAGGGGGAGAGAAAGCATGAAGAGTGAGAGTAAAAGCTTATAGAAATAAAGGGAATGAGAGAGGAGAGAGAAGCAAGAGAAGATTAAGAGAGTAGAGAGAGTTAGAAAAAAGATAATGTGAGAGAAAGGGAGAGAGAAGAAGTGGAAGGGAGAGAGGGAGGAATGGAGATAGAGAGCTAGGAGTGGGACAAAGAAGAGTGAGAAAAGGAGAGCAAAAAGAGAGAAAGAGAAGAAAGTATGAAAGAGATAAAGAAAAGCAAAAGAAGAAATGGAGTAGAAGATAGAGTGAGTAAAAAGAAGAGCGTAAGAGAAAGGGAGAAAAAATTGGAGAGAGAGGGAGTGTGAGATTGAGGAAGAGTGAGAGAAAGAGAGAGAGGGAGAAAGAGGAAGGAGTGAGAGAATAAAGAGAGTTTAGAAATAGAGAGATCTCACCAGAGTGAGAAATAAATACAGAGATATGGAGAGAGAAAGGAAAGATATAGAAAGAAGATAGCAAGAGAGTGTGGAAGCGAGGGTGAGAGAGGGTGAGAATGGGATATTGGGAGGGAGAGGAGAGAGTGTGAAAAGAAATAGAGCGTAAGTGCAAGAGAGAGGGAGAGAAAGAAAGGGATTACGAGCAAGATAGTCCAAGAGAGGAAGAGACAGAGTAAGGGATTGAGAGCAAGATAAGGAAAGAGAAAATGAGATAAAACAGAGAGTAAGATAAATGAGTGAGGAGAGAGGAACAAAAGAGGGAGCGAGATAGAGAGAGGGGAGAGAGGGAGAGAGTGGGGGACAGGAATGGGAGAGTTAGTGGAAAGGAGAGAGAAAGAAGAGAGAGAGACAAGAGAGAGAGAAGGAGGGAGAGAAAGACGTAAGGTGAGATATAAGGAAAGAATAGATGGAATTGAAGGTGGATAGAGGGAGAGCGAGGTGAAGAAGTAGGGAATGGAAGAGAGAGGGATGAATTTTGATAGAGAGAGAAAATGAAAGCAGAAGTGAGAGAGTGAGGGAGAGTGTGAGCGATAGTGAGAGAGGAAGAGAGTGAGGGAGAGGGCATGAATGGGGAAGAGAGAGAATAAAGACAAAGAAGAGAGAGAATTGGGATGGGGAAAGTTTGTGAGATTAGAACAGAGAGGGATAAATAAGAAGAGAAATAGAGCAAACAAAGGATTAGGAGGGAAGAGATAAAGAGATACTGAGAGAGAGAGAGAGAGAGGGAAAATAATTAGAGAAAGCTATAGAAATAGAAGAGGGAAGGTGAGAACAAGGTTGAGGGAGCATGAGAGAGATAGAGATCGATAGTGGAAGCTATTGTGTGAAGGAGAAAGATAGAGCTCGAGAGAGATAGAGGGTGGAATGTGAGCATGAGAGAAATATGAACAATATAGAGGGAGGTAAAAGAAAAATATAGAGTGAGGAAAAGAGACAGTGAGAGGATCGCAAAGTAGAGAGGTTAAGAGAGAGAGGAAGCGAGGGAACAAATGAGGGTTTGATAGAATAATGATAGAATAAAGAGAAGATGGAGAGTGTTGGAAGAGAGTGAGAGAGAGTGAGAGGGAGAGTGAATGTAAGGGTGAGCAAGAGAAGAAAAGCAAAAAGGGCTCGGTAAATATTAAAAAATAATGAAAGGTGAATATAGAAGAGATATCCAAATAAAGGGATGGAGAATGGGTGAGTGTAAAAGCAAGTGTGTGTGAGAGAGAGAGAGAGAGAAAGAGGAAGTGAGATAGATTTAGAATGAGTGAGAGAGAGTGCAGGGGGAAAGGATAGTGCAAGCAACCAAGACAGATAGTGAGAGAGAGATGAAGATAATGAGAGAGAGAACGAGAGAGAGGAAGAAGATATAGTAGGAAAAGAGTAAAGGAGATGTTGGGAGAGAGAGAGTGATAGAACAAAAGGTAGATAGAGTAAGTAAGAAAGAATGACTGAGAGATTGAGGGAGATAAGGGAGGGAGAGTTAGAGTAAACAAGAGAGGGAGAGGGAGAGAGAGTTAAATAGAGGATGGGAGGGGCAGATAGAGACGAATGAGTGAAGATAGGAAGTGAAAAGGAGAGAGTTAAAGAGAGGGTGAGATGGGAAGAGAAAGAGGAATGAATAAAGATAGGAAGCGAGGAAAGGGAGAGAGGTGTTGGGAGGTTTTGGAGGTGTGTATGGCGTTAGAGTGGGATAGGGATAGAGAGAGAGAAAGAGAGAGTGAGTGGGAGTGGGAAGAGAGAGATAGATCAAGAAGTGAAATTGAGAGAGAGTGAGTGATAGAGAATAAGAGAAGAGTGTAAGAGTGTTAGCAAATAGAGATGAATGAGTGAAGATAGGAAGCAAAAAGGAGAGAGTTAAAGCGAGGGTGAGATGGGAAGAGGAAGAGGAATGAATAAAGATAGGAAGCGAGGAAAGGGAGAGAGGTGTTGGGAGGTTTTGGAGGTGTGTATGGCGTTAGAGTGGGATAGGGATAGAGAGATAGAGAAAGAGAGAGTGAGTGGGAGTGAGAAGAGAGAGATAGAGCAAGAAGTGAAATTGAGAGAAAGCGAGTGATAAAGAATAAGAGAAGAGAGTAAGAGTGTTAATAAAAGAGAGGGAGAGAGAAAGAGGGTAAGAGAGCAAGATAGAGAGAGGGAGCGATAAAGTGAGAGGGAGAGTAATAGAGGTAGATAGAGGGAGAAAGATAAGAGAGTGAGAATTAGAATGAGATAGAGAAAGAGAGGGAGAGAGAGCATGATAGATATATAGATAAAGATAGAGAGAATAAGTAAGAGGGAGAAAGGAATGGAGAGAGATAGAGGGATAGAGAGAGGGTGAGAGAGAGGGAGAGGGAGTGAGAGGAAGAGGGATGGGAGAGAGAGAGGGAGACGGAGAAATATATAGAGTTGTGGAGTAATAGAGTGAGAGAGATTGAGAGATAAATTGAGAAAGAGTGGAGTAAGACTGGGAGGGATATAGAGAAAAAAATAGCTAGATGCAGATGAGAGATATAGAGGAGCAAGAGTGAGAGAAATAAGGAAGGAGTGAGGAAGACAGAGGGAAGAGAAACATAAAAAGATAGAAAGAGAAAGGAAGAGAAGGAGGGAGAGTGAGAGAAGAAGAGCAAGGGGAAAGAGAGAGAGGAAATGGACAAGAATGTGACTTAGAGAGTTGGAGCAGAGAGGTAGGGCGAGAAAGAAAGAGAGAGATAAAATAAGGAAAAGAAAGGATGGAGGAGAGGTGGAGAGTGCAAAATTGAGAGGGAGAAGGGG
>NW_018251138.1:61873-65653 GCF_001263595.1 Phalaenopsis equestris | reverse complement strand
GAAAGGGAGGGAGAGTTTGGGAGAGAGGAAAAGGAGCAAAGAAGAGAGACAAAGGGAGAGTGTAAGCATAAAAAGGAGAGAGAAGAGTAAGCAAGAGAAGGGAGAGGGAAAAGGAGAAAGGGAGGAAGAGAGAGAGAGATAGAGAGAAGGAGGGAGGACAAAATATAAAATGCAGAGAAGATGGTGAGCTGACTAGGGATAGAGGGAAAGAAAGTAAAAGTGCAAGAGAAAGGAGAGATAGAGAAGTGTCAGAGAGTGAATGAGATTGATATGGAGAGAGCGACCAAGCGAGAAGAGGGTAGAAAATTGAGGAGAGAGGGAGGGATGAGGAGAAAAAGAGAGAAAGGAGAGGAAGGGGGAGATAAATAGAGAATGAGTAAAGAAAGATTGCAGAGAGGTTGAAAGAAAAAGGAAAGGTGGAAGGGAGAATGAGAGAGAGTAGAGAGAAAGAGTGATCAAGAGAGAGGGGGTGGAGATTGAGAGAGTGAGAAGAGAGAGTGCGTGTGAGAACAAGAGTGATACTGTAGAGAGGGCAAGAGAGAGCATGGGAGAGATAGAGATGAAGAGTAAGGGGGCGAGGGAAGAGGGGAGATTGAGATTGTGAGTGCAAGCAAAAGAAAGTGGGAGAGAGCAAGGGTGAGACGGAGCAAGAAAGAAAGACAGTGTGAGAAGGGGATAAGGGGGAATAAGGGGGAGGAAGGCAAGAGGAGAGATAAAGAGAGAGAGAGAGAGAGAGAGAAAGAGAAGAGGGGCATATAGAGAATCAGATAGATGGAAACAAAGAGAGAGTGTGTGTGTTAGAAAGAGGAAGAGCTCAAAACAGAGTGAGGGAAATGATGGATTAAACGAGAGAATATATAAAGAGAGAGTGAGAGAGATGAAAGGAGATATGGGTGATGAGAGAGAGGGGGAGAGAGAGCGAGAAAGAGAAGGAGAGTTAAAGAGGACAAGATCGAAGGAGAGAGATGGAGGAAGTGAAGGTGAGATGGAAGGCATGATTGAGCGAATAGGAGAGAGAAGGAGAGAGAGAACATAAGAAAAGAGAGAAAGGGAGAAATGGGGAAGCTAAGACATGGTTAGAGAGAAGAAGAGAGAGACATAAATGAGAGATTGACGAAGGGATCAAGAGCAAGAAAGGGTAAGAATCATAGAGATTGGTGGGAGTGCTAGAGAAATGAGTGAAGATAGCGACAAATGAGAGTGTGCGATGGTGGGAGAGCAAGATGAGAAAGAGAATAAAAGTTAAAGATAAAGTGACAAAAGAGAGACAGAAAGTGAGGGGTGAAAAAGTGATAGAAGGCGAAAAAGATTGAGTGAGAGAAGAAAGGGAGGAAGAGAGAAAGGGAAGGGAGGGAAAGATAATCACTTCCTTGTTTATTTTCCTCACTTGCTTGTCTCTCTCTCTCACTCTTTCTTACTATTCTCTTTCTTACTCGCTCACTCCAACTCGCTCTCTCTCACTTCAAATATCACTCATAATCACTTTCTTGCACTTTCCCTCTTACTATCTCTCTCTCTTGCTCACTCGCTATGCTCTATATCTTTATCTCACTATCTCTCTCCCTCTTCATCTCATTCTCTCTCGTACTTTCTCTTCCTGCTTCACCAACTTTCTCCGCTCCTCTTTCTCTCTCCTCTCCCCCACCTCTCTCTTACACTCTTACCCTTTCACTCACTCTTACTTTATCTCTTGCTCTCTCTTCTCTCTAGCTCACTCTCATGGTCTTCTTTCTCTCTCCCTCTCTGTGTCATCCTCTCTCATAACTTATCTCTCCCCTGCTCTCTCTACCCTCCACTCTCTACCTTTATCCTTTCCCTCTCTTTTCCTTTCTCTCTCTCCATTTCATATTCTCTCTCTTTCTTAGAGGTTCTATCTTGCTCTCTCACTCTATCATTCTCTCTCTATATTTCTCTCTCTCTTCTTTATTTTGTCTGTCTCATTTGCTTAGACTATTTTACTCTCTTCTCCCTCATATTTTTTTATCACGTCTTCTCTCTCCCTCTACACCCTCCTCTCATCATCTATCTCTTTATCTCTCCCTCGTACACTCTCTCTCCCCCTCCCTTTCTCTCTCCTCCCTCTCTTTCTCAATTTCTTGCTTCTCTCGATCTCTCTCGTCTTCACTACCTCACCATCTCTCTCTCCCTTCATCTTTTTTACTATCTCATCCTCTCATTAAATAACTTTCTCTTTCTATTTATCTTCCGCTCTTTCTACTCTTACTCTCCTCTCTTCTCTCACTCTCCCTCTCTCTCGAACTCTTATCTCTGTACTTTCTCTTTCTCTTTCTCTTGCTTTATCCCTCTCTCCTTCTCCCTCACTTCCTCTCCCTTTATCCCTCTCTCCTCCCACAATCTCTCCCTTTCACTCTCTCTCACGCTTTCTCTATTGAACTCCCTCTTTCTCCCTCCCTCCCTCTCTCTCACTCGCTTTCCCTCTATCTCTCTATCTCCCTTTCTCTCACCTTACTCTCACCTTTCTCACACTATCTTCTCTATGTTCATTTTTCTCTTTCGTTCTCTCTAACACTCTTACTCTTCTCTTTTGCTCTCTCCCACTCTATTTCTCTCACCCTCATTCTCTCTCCCACTTTTTTCTCACTCCCTCTCTCTCCCTCACACCCTCCCTCCATCTCCATCTCTTATTAAGCCTCCTTATTTTCTCTCTCTCCTTCATCTCTTTTCCATGATCTAGATCTCTACCAATTTCTCTCTCTCTCTCCTACCATCTTGCCCAATGACTCTCCCACCCTCTTTTTTCCTCTTTTTCTATACTCTTACTCTATATACCTCTTTCTTTATCTCCCACTTTCTCCCATCTCTCTCCCTCTCCACCCCCTCTCTATATCACTATCTCACACTCTCTCCCTCAATCTCCTCTCTCTTAAATCTCTCTATAATGTTTCTTTCTATCACACTCTCAATCTCTCACCTTACCTCCTACTCTTACTCTACCTCCTTGCTCTCAATTCTCTCTCTTTTTTTCTTGTGCTCTTTCTCTCCTCTCTTATATCTCTTGAACTAACAACCTCTATATCCCCCTTATCCCCCCTCTTTCTCAACTTTACATTTTTCCCACCCTCTTTCCTCTCTCATTTTGTACTTCTCACTAGCTCACACTTTTCTATTTCCATCCCTCCATCCTTCCCTTATTTTTCTCTCTCTCTCTCACAATATCTATATTCCCTCTCTTACTATTTTTCTCTTGCTCTACATCCTTTGCACTCATTTTTAATCTCTTCACCTTTCTACTACACTCTCTTTCTTTGTCACCCCCATTCTCACTCCCACTTATTCTCACTATTGATGTTAGGCCTCCTCACTCTCTTCATCACTCTCTTCATCACTATCTCTATCTCCGTCATAATTTTCTCCCCTCGCTCTTCCTATTTGTTGCTCTCTTTCTCTCTCCCTCCTTCCGTCCTTTCTTTCTCTCTTACTCTATCTCTCTTCTCTCTTCATCTTTCTCCCTCGCTCTCCCTCTTAGTCTCACTCTCCTTCTATTGCTCAATATCTCTCACACCCTCTTGTTTTATCTCTCACTCAATCTCTCTCGCCCTCCCTCTTTGAAGCTTTCTCTCCTTGTCACTCCCTCTCTCTTCTTTTATTTTTATTGCTCCTACCTCTCAGGTTCTCTCTATCACTCTCTAATGCAATCTCTATCTCCCTTTAACTCTCTCTCTCTTGCTCACCCTCTATCTTCCTCTTTCTTTGGCTCCCGTTCTTATTTTCTCTCACTCACTCTCTTTCTTCATTGCACTCTCTATTTATCCTCTCACT
>NW_018251138.1:61447-61782 GCF_001263595.1 Phalaenopsis equestris | reverse complement strand
CCCTCCATCCCTATCTACCCCTCTTTTTCTACCCCTCCCTCCCTCCCTCCCTCTTTATGTCTCATTCTTTCTTTCTATTGTTCTCTCTCCATATCTCCCTCAGTCCTTTTTTTCCTCCCTCTCACTCTATCCCTCTCTCTTTTCTCTATCTCTCTCTCTTTTCTCTATCCCTCCCTTGCTCTTTGAATCTCTCTCTTCACTACTCTTGCTATTTCTCACTCTCAATTCTGTAGCACTCCCACCAACCTCCATCTCTCGATCTTTTTGTTTGTTCTCCCTCTCTTTATCTCTCTCTCCATATCCTTCTTTATTTCTCTTACTATCTCTCACTTCAT
>NW_018251138.1:60975-61406 GCF_001263595.1 Phalaenopsis equestris | reverse complement strand
CCCTCTCTCACTCCCTCTTTCACTCCCTCTTACTCTCTCTTCTCTCACTATCTTTCCTCTCTCTGTCAATCTCTTTATTGTGCTCATGTCCTTCTTATTCTCACTCTCTCTCTTTGTCTTCCTATCTCTCCCTTTTTCATTCACTAAAACATTCATCTTATCTCTCTCTTCCATATTGTTATCTCTTGCTCCTCTCGCTCTCTTTTTCTCACTCGCTCCCTCTCTTCCTTGCTATCTTATTCTCCCCCTTAATTATTTTTTCTTTCTCGTCAGCTCATCCCACTCGGTATCACTCATGATCTCCCTGTCTTCTCTCTATTCTCACTCTCTCCCTCTCTCCCTTCTCTATTACTCACTCTCCCCCCTTCCTTTTCTACGTCTCTCGTCATTCCACTCCTCTCTCTTTCTCTTTTTACTTTTTTCTCTCTTGC
>NW_018251138.1:59996-60883 GCF_001263595.1 Phalaenopsis equestris | reverse complement strand
TCTCACTATTTCTTCCTCCTTTTCTAGCTCAATCTTCATTTTCTTTCCATTCTATCTCTAGCTTTGTCCCACTCTCCCCATCTTTCTCACTCTCACTCTTTATTACTCTCTTTCTCTTGCTCTCTCTCTCCCTTCGTTTTCCTCTCAATATTTCTCTCTCTCAATCTTCCCATAGATTCTCCCTCCTTTTCTCTTTTCTCCCACAGTCTCCTTTTCCTCTCACCCAATCTAGTTATGTCTTCTATTCAAGTCAGTCACATTCTCTCTCGCCTCCCTCTCTTGCCTCTCACTCTCTCTATCTCTTTTGCACCTCACTCTCTCTCTATCCTTAACTCTCTCCACCTCTATCAATCTCTTCTACAGTTGCTCTTTCTTCTCAATCACCCACTCTCTCTCTTTCTTTGCTCTTCTTTGCTCATTCTCACTTCTTTGCTCATTCTCACTCTCTCACTTTCCTTCATGCTTTCTCCCACTATGTACACTTATCTCCTGCCATCTTATTTATCTAAATCTCATTTCTCAATCTCTCTTGATTCATCTCCCCATGCCTCATTCATCTCCCCATGCCTCCCTCACTCTTTTGATATATCTCCCTCTATCTCTTGCTCTCTTTTGCATGCCCACCCTATCCTTATTGCTCTCTCTCTCACACTCTCTTGCTATGACCCTCTCACTCACTTTATCACTTTCTATCTTTTGCTCCCTCTCTCACACCCACACTTTCTCCCCCTCTCTGTCTTCCCCTCTCTTCCTTTCTTACTCTCCCTCCCTCTCTCCCTCTCCCTCTCCCTCTCCTTTTTTCACTCCCCCTCCCTCTTTATCTCTCTCTTATCTCTTTTTATATCACTCTCAGGCCCTCTCTTTCTCTTTCTCACTCTTTTATCTCA
>NW_018251138.1:58685-59939 GCF_001263595.1 Phalaenopsis equestris | reverse complement strand
TCCATTTACTCTCTCTTGCCCTCTCTCTTGTCTCTCTCTTCATTCTTTCTCTCTTCATCACACCCTCTGTCTCTCATTATTCTCTATCTCAACTCCTTTCCACCAAAACCCTCTCTCAATCATCTCTATCTTAAGTGATAGAGAGGGGCGAGAAAGATAGAACGGGAGAGAAATAGAAACAAAAGAAAGAGTGAGGGAAGAGAGGGTTAGAGAGAGTGCGTGAGAAAGAGAGATAAAGATGTGTGTATGAGAGAGGGAGGGAGTTAAGTAGGGAGGGAAAAAGTGAGAAATAGAAGCATAAGAGAAAATGAGAAATAGTGAGAGAGAGTGTGTGATAAGGGGAGGGACAGAAGAGGGCAATACAAAGATAGAGTGAAGGGTGAGAAAAAGAGAGTGAGCAATAAAGTAAGAGAAAGAGTAAACAAAGAGAGCACGAAGTAAGAGTGATAGAAGAGAAAGCAAGAGAATGAGACATTGAGAGAGATAGAGGGGAGCGAGAAAGATTGGAGAGAGGAAGGAACAACATGAGTGAGAAAGAGAAAGAGAGTGAGAGAGAGGGTAAGAGTAAAAGAAGGACGATGAATAGAAAAAAGGTAGAGCGAGAGTGGGAGTTATAGTGAGAGAGAATGTGTGTGTTTGTGTACTGTGAGAGAGAGAGGAGCTGAAGAGGGAAGTTAGAGAGAGAGATGGAGAGGGAGGGAGGGAGGGAGAGAGAAATAAAGAGAGTGAGAGAATAGAGAAAGAGAGGAAGAGAGAGAGAGAAATAGAGAGTGATAGAAAAATTGTGTGAAAAAACCGGAGACGGAGACCAAAGAGCGATAATATAGAGCAACAAAAGAAAAAACAAGAGAGATAGAAAGTGCAAGAGAAAAAAGAAAGCAAGATAGATCAAAGAGAGAGAGAGAGAGAGGGAGCAAAAAGGGAGAGAGGGAGAGAAAGAGATAGAGAGAAATAGAGAGAGTTATAGAAAACTATGTGGAATAACAGGAGACAGAGTCCAAAGAGCAATAATAGAGAGCAACAAAAGAAAGAACAAGAGAGATAAAAAGTGCAAGAGAAAAGAGAAAGCAAGATAGCTCAGAGAGAGAGAGAGAGAGAGAAAAGGGAGAGATTATGAAAGAGAGATTGAAGGAAGATGTTAGAGATATTGAAGAGAGAGAGAGAGAGAGGGAGGGAGAGAAAGAGATAAATAAATAGAGATAGATGAGAGTGAGGGAAGAGAATGTGTAGAGGGAAGGAGAGAGGGAGAGAGTG
>NW_018251138.1:56954-58429 GCF_001263595.1 Phalaenopsis equestris | reverse complement strand
TTTCTTTCTCTCCCACCCTCTTGCTTGCTTGCTCTCTTTCCTATCTCAACCTCTCTCTCTCACACACACACAAGCCCTCTCCCTTCCCCCTGCCTCTCTTTCTTTCTCTACTGCCTCTCTTTCTTTCTCTATTTGTCTCGCCTTATATCTCCCTTACTCTTCCTCTCTTTCTCTCACTTGCTAATGTCACTCACAATTTATACTATCTCTCTTGATCCCTCTGCCTTTCTTCCTCTCTTTTTATCCCACTCTTTCTCTCTCTTCCCCCTCTCACTTCGTCTATCTCACTCTTTCACTTCCTCTTTATCTCCTTCTCTCTTTGCCTCCTTGTATCCCTCCCTCTCACCCTCTATCCCTCTCCCTATTCCTCTCCCAATCTCTCTCCCACTCTCTCATACTTCTCTCTATACCTTGATCTCTCTATCCATCTCTCTCACAATATTTCTTAATATATCTACTACTTTTTGCTCTTTCTCCCTCCATCCTTATCTTCCTCTCACGCTCCCTCACTCGTTATCCTGCAGTCACTCTCTCTCTTTATTTCTCTTGCTTCTTCCCCCTCTCTCTCTATCTCACTTGCACTCTCTTCATCTCTTCCATCCTCCATCCCTCCCACCCTTACTCTCTCTATTCTCTCTCTTACTCTGTCTCTCTCCCTTCCTCACACTCTCTCTTTCACTCTATTTTTCTCTTCTCCCACTCTCTGTTTCCCTTCATTCTCTTGTTCTCTATTTTTCTCACTTCTCTCACACTCTCTCTCTCTGTCTCTTTTTTCTCACTATATCTTCTCAATGTTTCTCTTCCTCTCACCTCCCTCTCTTCATCTCTCAATTGTTCTATCTCTTCGCTCTCCCTCTAACTCACTCCATCTCTCTAACTCTATCTTTCTCATTCTCTCTTTATTTGTTCCTATCCCTTTGATCTTGTCTTTCTCTCTCTCTCACACATTCCCTCTCTCCCACTCTCTATTCGTTCCTCTGTCCATAGCCTTCTTCCATTCCCTTTCGCTCTCATGTTTATTTATCCCTAACTCTTTCTAGCGCTCTACCTCTCTCTGGCACTTTCTTTTACTCTTGTTCTCTCTCTAACTTTCTCTTCAACACTCCCTTGCTCACCTCTCTCCACCTCAATCCCATCCTCCCTCCATCTCAATCTACTTTTAAGGTCTCTCTTTTTTAACTAGCTCTTATCTCTCTACTCTCTCTCTCTCTCTCCATATCAGCTTCTCTCTCGCTCACAATCTTGCTCTCTTTTTCTTCAGATTTATCTCTATTATCACACTCTCCTCCCTCTCTCTCCTACGATCTCAAACTGACTCACTATCTCACTTTCTCTCTCCCACTTTAGCTTGTACTCTCTAAGTCTTTCTCACCCACTATCTACCTTTCTCATACTCTCTCTATCTCTTTCTTGTCTCTCAGTTTCCCTCCTCTCTCCCCCACTATGCCACCTCTCTCTATCACTTTCTCACTCTC
>NW_018251138.1:53897-55373 GCF_001263595.1 Phalaenopsis equestris | reverse complement strand
CCCTTCTTAATTCTTTCTCTATCTCTCACTTGTGCCCTCTGCCATTCTCTTTCCGTACCGCTCTTTCTTTCTCTTCCCTTACTTTATTTCCTATCTATAAAATTATTTTTGTATCTCTCCTTTTATTGCTCCCTATCTTTTCAAATTCACTTTCACTATTACTCTTGCACTCCCCAACTCTCTCCTTTTCACTTTATTTTAAATTTCCCTATCTCTCACTTTCCCGTTCTCTCTTTCATTGCTCTCCCTTATTTCTCTAGCTCCTTTCACTCTTTCAATCCATCAATCAAGCACTCACTCTCTTTCTCTCTCTCTTCACTTTTTCTCTCATCGCGCCATCTCTCTATTCTCCCTTCCCACACTCTCATTTCTCTCTCTCATTTTCTCTTCCCATCTCCAAATTCCTTTTAATTTCTCTTCAATTCCACTCATTCTTACTCCCTCTCTCTCTTTTTCTCTATTCTCATTCCTGTTCTCCCTCCTAATGCTTTCTCTTCATTCCATCTCACTCTTTCTCGCTATCCCCCACTATATCTTGCTCACTTTTTCTCTACTTCTCTCTATCCTTCACACACACACTCTCTCTCAATCTCTCTCTTTCCCCCTTCACCCTCTCCCTCCATCTGTATTTCTCCATGTCACTCAATCTATTACTCTCACTCATTCCTCTTTCTCTCCACATTTAATCTCTCTTATTGTTTTATATTTTCTCTCACACATCACACACAATCTCATTATCCCTCTATCTATTTCTCTCTCTCTTTCTCGCTTTCTTCAATCTCTCACTCTATTTATTTCTCTTTCCCCTCCCTCCCTCCCTCCCTCTCCATCTCTCTCTCGCTTTCCTCTCTATCTCCTCTCTCACTCACATTAAACAAAAACTCTTTCTATCTCTATAACTCCCTCTCTTGTTCTACCTTTCTCGGATCCATCTTCCTCTCTCTCTGTCTATTTCTCTATCTCATTCTCTTCTTTTTCCTCATTTTCTCCCTCTCACTCACTCTCTCGCACTCTATCTTCCCTCACACACTCCCACTTACTCTTCCCTCACTCACTCTTCTCTCTATGTTTTTCTGACAAACACACACACACGTGCACATTCTCTCTCCCGTTTATACCTTCTCTCACTAAAATCTGTCTCTCTTTCTAATCACTCTCCCTCTCTATCACTTACTCTCTCTTCAATTTCTGTCATCTCTCACTATTTGTATCCCTCTATTCATTTCTCAATCTTGCTATCTCTTTAAATTTCTTTTTGTTACTCTATTTTTATTATTCTCTTTCTCAATCTTTCTATCTCTACTCATTTTATTACTGTCCCTATGTCTCTTTCTGGTTCACTGAATCACTCTTGCTCTATCTTCCCTCACTCTCCATTCTCACTCTATTTCTCTCTTGCTCTACTCTCTCTCCCACTCCCACTCTAGCTCCGTTTCTCTCCCTCTTCAATCATCCACACCCACTTTCTCTCTCTCT
>NW_018251138.1:52877-53764 GCF_001263595.1 Phalaenopsis equestris | reverse complement strand
ATCTCTCTCTCCCTTACTCACTCCCTCTATTTTTTCCTTTAAGTTCATTCTTGATCATCCTCTCTCCACCTCCCTCTCTTTCTGTGGGAGAGACGAGAGAGAGGAAGAGGGAAAGTGCTAGAGAGAGTGAGAAACAAATAGTGAGAGGGAAGAGAGTGGGAGTGAGAGGGAGGTAAAGCTAGAGGGTGAGTGAGAACGCACGAGAGAAGAAGAGTTGAAGAGAAGCATAGAGAGATGGAGAGGAATGGTGAGAGAGGTAGAAAGAGAAGGTAGGGAGAGGGACTAATAAAGAGGAGGAGAGGGGAGAGGGGAGAGGGGAGAGGGGAGAGAGTAGAGAGATGGGAGGGAGATCAAGAGTGATAGAGAGAGGAGTGGAAGAGAAAGACAAAACAATTAAGGGAGAGAGAAAGAGAGCTAGGAAGAGAGGGATGAGCGAGTGAGGGAGAAAGAGCGAGTGGAGTAAGAGTTTGTGATAGGGAAGAGAGGGTAACAGAATGGTATTGTGAGTGAGAAAGGGAAAGATAACAAGATCTAGAGAGAGTAAGAATAAGAAAGATATGAACAAAATAAAGAGTTAGATAGAGAGAGGAAAGATACCGAGAGAAGACAAAGTAAGAGGGAGTGAGAGAGGGAGGGTGAGGAAGAGCGAGGGAGAGAAAATGATGAAGGGAGACAGAGCAACAGAAATAAGGAAGGATATATAGAGAATGAGAGATGAAGAGAGGGAGGATGAGATTGAGAGAAGAGAGAACAACATAAGAGGGTGAGAAAGAGTGAGAGTAATGAAGAGAGAGATCATAAGAGCAAGGTAGGGAGAGAAGGAGAAAAAAAAGAAAGAGACATATGGGAGGGAGGTAGGTAGGGAAAGAGGGGTACAAAAGAGTAGG
>NW_018251138.1:46886-51900 GCF_001263595.1 Phalaenopsis equestris | reverse complement strand
TGGAGAGGGAGAGAGAGTGTGTGAGGGAGAGATGAAGAGATAAATGAGAGGAGGGTGTAGAGAGAAAGAGAAGAACGAGAGAGAAAAAGAGTTGGTTAAGAGAGAGATAAAGATGAGAGAGAAGAGAGAATAAAATAGAGTAAGCAAATGAGACAAAAAAATGAAGAGGGAGAGAGAAAGATAGAGAGAATGAGAGAGGGAGATAACAAGATAAAGCTTGTTAGACAAAGAGAGAATGGGAAATGGAGAAATGGAGAGAGAGCAAGGCAGAGAGAGGAGAGGATATGAAGTAGAGAGTGGAGGGTAGAGAGAGGAGGGAAGAGAGAAAGTGTGAGAGAGGATGATGTAGAGAGAGAGTGAGAGAAGAGCAAGAGTGAGAGAGCTAGATAGACGAGAGAGCAAGAGCAAGGAGATAAAAAAGAGATAAAATAAGAGTGAGTGAAAGGGTAAGAGTGCAAGAGAGAGCTGGGGGAGAGGAGAAAGAAAGAGGAACAGAGAAAGTTGGTGAGATAAGAATAGAAAGTAAGAGAGAGAGTAAAATGAAAAGAGAGATAAGGAGAGCGATAGGGTGATAAGGAGATAGAGAAGAGATAGAGAATAGTAGAGAATAGTGAGCAAGAGAGAGAGAGGGAGTAAGAGAGACTAAGGGATGAAAGAGAGACAGAGAAAGATAAAAAGAGAGAGAGAGAGAGAGGAAGTGCAAGGATAAAGCGAAAGAAATCAAAATAGAAAGAAAGAAATCTCCCTATCTTACCTCCTTCTATTGCTCAATATCTCTCACACCCTCTTGTTTTATCTCTCACTCAATCTCTCTAGCCCTCCCTCCCTCCATCTTTCTCTCTCTGTCACTCCCTCTCTCTTCCTTTATTTTTATCGCTCCCAGCTCTCTCAGGTGCTCTCTCTCACTCTCTATTGCTCCCTCTTACTCTTTCTTCTCTCACTATCTTTCCTCTCTCTGTCAATCTCTTTGTTGTGCTCATATCCTTCTTATTCTCACTCTTTCTCTTGGTCGTCCTATTTCTCCATTTCTCATTCACTAAACCATTCTCTCACCCTCTCTTCCATTATGTTTTCTCTTGCTCCTCTAGCTCTCTTTATCTCACTCGCGCCCTCTCTCCTTGCTGTCTTATTCTCACCTATCCTTATTGCTCTCTCTCTCACTCTCTTGCTTTGACCCTCTCACTCACTCTATCTCTTTCTATCTTTTGCTACCCCTATCACACCCACACTTTCTCCCCCTCTTTGTCTTCCCCTCTCTCCCTCTCTTACTCTCCCTCTCCCTCTCCCTCTCCCTCTCCCTCTCCAGAAGAGAGGAGAGTGAGAGTAGAAAGAGCGGAACATAAATAGAAAGAGAAAGTTATTTAAAGAGAGGATGAGATAGTAAAAAAGATGGAGGGAGAGAGAGATGGTGAGCTAGTGAAGACAAGAGAGATCGAGAGAAGCAAGAAATTGAGAAAGAGAGGGAGGAGAGAGAAAGGGAGAGGGAGAGAGAGTGTGCGAGGGAGAGATAACGAGATAGATGATGAGAGGAGGGTGTAGAGGGGCGAGAAAGATGGAACAGGAGAGAAATAGAAACAAACAAAAGAGTGAGGGAAGAGAGGGTTAGAGAGAGTGCGTGAGAAAGAGAGATAAAGATGTGTGTGTGAGAGAGGGAGGGAGTTAAATAGGGAGGGAAAAAGTGAGAAATAGAAGCATAAGAGAAAATGAGAAATAGTGAGAGAGAGTGTGTGATAAGGGGAGGGAGAGAAGAGAGCAATACGAAGATAGAGTAAAGGATGAGAAAAAGAGAGTGAGCAATAAAGAAAAAGAAATAATAAGCACAGAGAGAAAGAGGTAAGAGTGATAGAAGAGGAAGAAGGAGAATGAGAAATTGAGAGAGATAGAGGGGACTGAGAAAGAGAAAGAGAGTGAGAGAGAGGGTAAGAGTCAAAGTAAAATTCTATATAGAGGAGCAATAGAGGGAGAGAGAGAAATATAAAGAGAAGAGTGTGTACGTGCGAGAGAGAGAGAATGAGAAAGGAAGGAAGATGGATAGAAAAAAGATAGAGCGAGAGTGGGAGTTATAGTGAGAGAGAGAGTGTGTTTGTGTACTGTGAGTGAGAGAAGAGGTAAAGAGGGAAGTTATAGAGAGGGAGATGGAGAGGGAGGGAGGGAGGGAGAGACAGAAATAAGGAGATTGAGAGAACAGAGAAAGAGAGAAAGAGAGAGAGAGAAATAGAGAGAGTTATAGAAAACTATGTGGAATAACAGGAGACAGAGACCAAAGAGCAATAATAGAGAGCAAAAAAAGAAAGAACAAGAGAGATAAAAAGTGCAAGAGAAAAAAGAAACCAAGATAGCACAAAGAGAGAGAGAGAGAGAGAGAGCAAAAAGGGAGAGATTATGAAAGAGAGATTGAAGGAAGATGTTAGAGATATTGAAGATAGAGCGAGGGCGAGAGAGGGAGATAAAGAGATAGTAAATAGAGATAGAAGAGAGTGAGGGAAGAGAATGTGTAGAGGGAAAGAAAGAGAGAGTGCTGGATAAATGGATAGAAAGAGTGAAAGGAGCAAGAGAAATAAGAGAGAGAAACAGAATAGAGGACGGGAGAGTAAGAGATAGGGAAATTTAACTTAAAATGATAAAAAGAGAGTAGGAGAGTGAGGGAGTAAGAGTGAACGTGAATTGAAGAGACAAGGAGCGATAATGGGAGAGAAACAACGGGAGACTTATAGAAAGAAAATAAAATGAAGTAAGAGAAAGAAAGAGCGGGATGGAGAAAGAATGACATAGGGTGCAAGAGAGAGATAGAGAAAGAATTGAGGGAGGAATGGAGGGAGTGAGTCCTAGAGAAATGTGGAGGGAGAGAGAAAGAGATAGAGGAAGGCAGGCAAGAGAGGAAACAAAAGAGAGGAGGGGGAGGGATAGAAAGTTAGAGAGAGATAGAGAAAGCGGATATGAGAGATAGAAAGCGATAGGGATAAAGAGAGTGTGAGAGAGAAAGAAATGGAGTGGGAGGAAGAGAGTAAGAAAATATGTTCTCCCTTTCTTTTCCCTCAGTCGCTCTATCTCTTTCTCTCTCCTACTCACAATCCTTTCTATATCTTTCTCTCCCACCCTCTTGCTTGCTCTCATTCCTCCCTCAACCTCTCTCCCTCACACACGCACAAGCCCTATCCCTCCCTCTCTATCTTTCTCTCTTTGTCTCGCCTTATATCTCTCTTACTCTTCCTCTCTTTCTCTCACTCGCTAATGTCACTCACTATGTATACTATCTCTCCTGATCCCTCTGTCTTTCTTCCTCTCTTTTTATCCCATTCTTTCTCTCTCTTTCACCCTCTCACTTTGTCTTTCTCGTTCTCTCTTACTTCCTCTCTATCTCCTTCTCTCTTTGCCTCCATGTATCCCACCCTCTATCCCTCTCCCTATTCCTCTCCCAATCTCTCTCCCACTCTCTCATACTTCTTCTATCCCTTGATCTCTCTATCCATCTCTCTCACAATATTTCTTAATATATCTATTTTTTTCCTCTTTCTCCCTCCATCCTTGTCTTCCTCTCACGCTCCCTCACTCGTTATCCTGCACTCTCTCTCCTACTTCTCACTTGCACTCTCTTCATCTCTTCCATCCTCCATCCCTCCCACCCTTACTATCTCTATTCTCTCTCTTACTCTATCTCTCTCCCTTCCTCACACTCTCTTTCACTCTATTTTTCTCTTCTCCCGCTCTCTGTTTCCCTTCATTCTCTTGCTCTCTATTTTTTTCACTTCTCTCTCTCTCTCTGTCGCTTTTCTCTCACTATATCTTCTCAATGTTTCTCTTCCTATCGCCTCCCTCTCTTCATCTCTTAATTGTTCTCTCTCTTCTCTCTCCCTCTCACTCACTCTATCTCTCTAACTCTATCGTTCTCATTCTCTCTTTATCTTTTCTTATCCCTTTGATTTTGTCTCTCTCTCTCCTCACACATTCCCTCTCTCCCACTCTTGATCCTTTCCTCTGTCCATAGCCTTCTTCTATTCCCTCTCGCTCTCCTGTATATTTATCCCTAACTCTTTCTAGCGCTCTACCTCTCTCTGGCACTTTCTTTTACTCTTGCTTCTATTAATCTCACCTATCTCTCTTTTTTTGCTCTTTTTTCTCTCCCTTTGTCTCTCCATCCATCGGCCTCTCTCTCCTTATCTCATTCCATTTTTTACCTCCCTCTCCTTCTCTTCTCTCTCTCTCTCTTCTCACTCTCACATTTATCTCTCTCAATCTCTCATTATCACTCTGTCTGCCTCCCTCTATCGCTTTTTCTCTTGCTCTTCTCTTTTTGTCCTTCTCTCCTTCTCTCTTTCTCTTATTCTCCTAATATATATCCCTCTCCCCCACTCTAATTTTCTCATGCTATCTTATTCTTGAAATATCTCAAACTCTCTCTCTCTCTCTTCTAAATACATTCTTGTATTTTTAACCCACCCTCTTTCACTCATCTCATTATCTTTCCCTTTTTCTTGCCTTATTTCTCACTCCCTTGTTGTCCTCCATCTTTCTCCCCCCGCCCTCTCTTTTAGTTTCACCCTCGCTTTTGTATCGTTATTTCTTATCTCTCCATATTCACTTTTTCTTTCTCTATCTCAATTCCTCTTAGTGCAATCTCTCTCCCTACCTTCCTCTATCTCACTATCTCATTATCTTCCTCACTCTCCCTAACACTCTCTAGTCAATCCTTGTTTATCCCTCTCTTGCTCTCCTTTCTCCCACTTACTCTCTCTTCTGTCATTCTCTCTTCTCTCTCTTACCTCACTCTTTCTCCTCCCTATCCCTCAAATATAATCTTTATATCGCTTTCCCTCTTTTATCTCTCTCAATCCCCAACATCTCTCCCTCATAGTTTCCCACATTCTCTCATACTTCTCCCCTCCTCCCTTGCTTTCACTTTTACTCCCTCACTCCCTCTCCCTCATCCTATCTCTCACTTTTTTCTCAGTTTTATTCTAACTCTCTCCCTCTATATATATATATAGATATATATATATATATATATATCTTTCTC
>NW_018251138.1:44927-45723 GCF_001263595.1 Phalaenopsis equestris | reverse complement strand
CTCTTTCTCTCACGCTCCTCTTTCTCACTGTCTTTCCCACCCTCTTGCTCTCTCTCTCTCCTCTCTCTCTCTCTTCCTCTCTCTCATTATTTGAATCTATTCGTTTGCTTCCCTTTACTCTCTCTCCCACCTTTTCCCTCTCAATTGTCCCTCTCCATCACTCTCTTTCTCTCTCTCTATCTCACTCTATCTTCTTTCTCTCTCTCACTCTCTCTCCCTTGCTCTCTTTCTCTCTCACTCTCTCTTAATATCTCCCACCTATTCCAACCCTCAAAAACTGCCTCTCCATGTCCTATTTTCTCTCCTTCTCTATCTCCCTTCCTCTCTCCATTTCCCTCATTATTCTCCCTCTACTCTCTCTATATTCTCTCTCTTTCTTCTCTCACACCATTCATTTTCTCTTCCACCGTCTCTTTCGCTCCACCTCTCCTGCTCCCTGCACTCTTTTCTCTTTCTCTCACCCTCATTCTCTCCCTCTCTTTCTCAATCTCTCACTTTTTTCCCTTATCACTCTCTCACACTCCCTCTATCCCTCTCTCTCAGTACCGTCTCTCTATCTCTCCCTAACACCTCCCCCACCCTCTTTATCCCTCCCCCTCTCCCTCTTCCTCTCATCCTCTTCATAGCTCTGTCTCTCTCACCTTATTGTTATATCTCTCCCTCTCTCTTATCCTTTCTTTCTTTCAACTTCAATTTTACTCCATTTCTTGCTCTCTCACTCACTTAGTCTCCCTCACTCTTTGTTCTCACTCATCTCTTCGACCCCTCTCTCACACTCTATACCATCTCTTTCCCT
>NW_018251138.1:44456-44917 GCF_001263595.1 Phalaenopsis equestris | reverse complement strand
CTAGCCTCTTTGTACCTCTTTCCCCCTCACATACACTCTCTCTCCCTCCAACTTTTTATCTCTCTCTCTCTCTCTCTCACATACTCTATCTCCCTCCCTCAGTCTATTTTGCTCACTCTCTCTCGTCTCTTCAGCTACCTCACTGTTCCTCTCTATCTTTCTCCCTCTCTCTTGCTCTCACTATTTCTCTTACTTCCACTTTAACTTCGTCTCTCTCCACTTCTCTCTCTCACTCTCTCTCTCTCCTACCCTCCATTTCCTTCTTTCTAACTTCATCACTGTAGTCCTTTTTTTCCTCCGCTCCCTCCCTTATTTCTCACTCTATCTTTATCTTTTTTACTCTCTCTCTCCAACCCCCTTTCCCTCCTTCCCTCTCTCCCTATTTCTCTTATCTCTATTCTCTCTTTTTTATCTATTTCACTCTCTTTCTCTCACTTTCTCAGTTTTTCAACCTCTTTCCC
>NW_018251138.1:42259-43163 GCF_001263595.1 Phalaenopsis equestris | reverse complement strand
TCTCTACTAGTCCTCTTTCTCACGCTTGCTCTTACACTCTCAACTCTCTTCCCCTCCCTCCCTCCCCAACTCCCTTTGTGTCTCACTCTCCTCCCCTCCCTCTCTATTTACCTCTTTTGCTTGCTCTATATCTATCTCATTCTCACTCTCTTTTATTATCTCTCTTACTCTATCTACTTTCTCTCTCAGTCCCTATCACTCTCTCACTCTCTCATTTGCTCTCTCTCTCTCTTAGTTGCTCTCTCTCAATTCCTATCCAACCGCCAAACACTCCCTTCTTATGTCCTCTTCCTATCTCTACTCATTTTATTGCTCTCCTTCCCTTTCTCTCTTACACTTTCTGTCCCACTCTCGCTCTCTTTCTCTCCCTCGTTAATCATCTCTCTCACTCCCTCTGTCTCTCTCTTTTCACCCATTACCTCTCTCATTCTCTGTCCCACTCTATGTTCTATCCTTGATTCTACTTATATTGCTCTCTTCTCTCTCTCAAGATATTCCCTCTAGTTTAGTCACTCTCTCATCACTCTACCCTCATCTATCTCTCATTTTTTCTCACTTCCTCTCACGCATCTCACTCCGCTTCTCCCTCCTTTCTCCCTCTCTCTCTTCTTATCTTTCATACATTCACTATCTTTCTTACTCTCTCTCTCTTGCACCATCTTTTCTCGTTCTCTTCTCCTTCTATTTCTCTTCCGTTCTCTCTATATATCTTCAATTTAACTCTCACTATCACTCCCTCCCTCTTTCTCTCCATTTTTTCCTCACTCCTCTCTTTATTTTTCTCTCAATCTCTCTCTCCCATTCTTGTTCCCTAAAATTTTCTCTTTAATTTCATTCTTGATCATCCTTACTCCACCTCCCTCTCATTCTGTCAACCTCAAACCTCTTTACACTTTCTTTCACT
>NW_018251138.1:39100-41572 GCF_001263595.1 Phalaenopsis equestris | reverse complement strand
TGGCCCCCTCTCTCGCTCTCTCTTTAACTTCATCCGTCTTCCTCACTCTTCCTTCAGACATTATCCTCTCTCTATTTCTCTCTCACTTTTCCTCCCTATCTCACTTTCTCTCTCTCTTCAATTTCACAAACTTTTACTCCCTCCCTTTATCTCTTTAATCCTCACAAACTCTCTCACTCTTTCTTTTGCTCTCCCTCACTTCCGTCCCTCCCTCTCCCTCTCTTTTCACTAAATGTATTCCTCTCTCACTCACTTACTCTTGTTCTTTCTTCCCTCACTCTCTCAAGAGATAAAGTGGGAGATAATAATTTAACCTCTTGTTGTTGAGAGGCTAAATTTTATTTGCTCTCTTGTTGTTGCTCCCTCTCTCTCTTTAATCTTTTTGACCTGTTCTAACACTTCCTATTTCTCGTTCTCTTAGTCTCTCCTTTATCACTCTTACTTCCATCACTCTATCATTGCTTACAGTTTCTCTTGCTTTATCTCTCACTCTCTTTTTCTCACCTTTCACTCTATCTTTGTATTGTTCTCTACTCTCCCTCCCCCTTATCTCTCTCTCACACTATTTCTCACATTCTTTTATGGTTCTTTCTCTTTCTTTTACTTCCCTATTTCTCTCCCTCCCTCTCTCACACACATCTTTATCTCTCTTTCTCACACTCTCTCTCTCACTCTCTCTTTCATCTCTATTTCTCTCTCATTCTATCTTTCTTGCCGTCTCTCATTTTATCTTTCTTGCCCCTCTCTCACTCAAGATAAAGCATATTGAGAGTGTGTGGGATGGAGAGGGGTTGAGATGGAGAATATTGAGAGGTGTGATGGAGTGAGATAGAGAATGGAGAGAGGGAGATGAGAGAGAGAAAGAGTGAGTCAAGGGAGAATTAGGTAGAGAATTATAGACAAAGAGAAAGGGTGAGTAAGAAGAGAGTGGCCGTGGAGTGAGAGAGAGAGTGAGAAAGAGAAAGAGAGAGCATAAGAGTGATGTACAAAGAGAGAAGAGTGAGATAATGAAGGAAAGTGAGAGGTTGAGAAAAAACAACAAGGGTAGGAGAGATTGAGAGAGGTGGAGAGAGTTAAAGATGGGGAGAGAGTGATGAGTGAGCGAGAGGGATATAGAAGAGAGAGCATGAAACCGATAGATCAAGATAGTGAGAGGTAAGAGAGGGAGGAGAGAGAGAATGTGAGTGGCTTGAATAGAGTGAGACATAACTATATTGATGTAGATTAAGAGAGGGTGAGAGGAAAAAAGAGAGTGTGGGAGAAAAAAAAAAGGAGGGTGAATCTATTAGATTATTGAGAGAAAGAAATATAGAGAGGCAAAGAAAGAGTGAGGGAGAGCAAGAGAAAGAGGGAGTAATAAGGAGGGAGTGTGAGAAAATGGGGATAGTGGGAGAGAACTAGAGAGAGAAAATGAGAGAAAATGGAGATTGAGCTAGAAAGGAGGAAGAAATAGTGAGAGAGATGAGACAAAGAAAGATGGAGAGAGCTAGAGAGAGTGAGAAAGAAAAGTGAGAGGAAAGAGAGAGGAAGTGAGAGGGAGGTAGAGCTATAGGGAGAGTGAGAAAGCAAGAGAGAGAGAGATGAAGAGGAGGAGGGAGAGAAAGAGAGGAATGGTGACAGGGTATAAAGAAAAGGAAGTGAGAGTGAGTAATAGAGAGGGGGAGAGTGTGAGAATAGAGAAGGGGAGTGGGAGATCAAGCGTGATAGAGAGAGGTACGAGTGGAAGAAAAAGTCAAAACAATTAAGGGAGAGAGAAAGAGAGCAAGGAAGAGAGGGAGGAGCGAGCAAAGGAAAGAGAGTGAGAGGAGCAAGAGATAATAATAGAGAAGTAAGAGTGAGAGAATGGTATTGTGAGTAAGAAAGGGAGATATAGAAAGACTGAGGGAGAGTGAGAATAAGAAAGATATGAGAGAGGAAAGATAGCGAGAGAAGAGATAGTAAGAGGGAGTGAGATAGGGAGGGTGAGGAACAACGAGGAAGAGAAAATGTTGAAGGGAGAGATAGTAAGAGAAATAAAGAAGGATATAGAGAACAAGAGAGATGAAGAGAGGGAGAACAAAACTGAGAGAAGAGAGAACAACATAAGAGAGTGAGAAAGAGCGAGAGTAATGAAGAGAGAGAACAAAAGAGCATTGGAAGGACAGAGAGACGGACAGAGTGAGAGAGGGAGGAGAAGATAAAAGGGAGGGAGAGAAGGATGGAGGGCGATATGGAGAGAGAAAGAGGGAGAAAAAAAAAGAGAATGTGACAAAAGAAGCTTGCGAGGGAGGGAAGGAACGAGGGGTAGAATGAGTGGAGCAGATAGGAAAGCAAAGGGATAAAGGGAGAGATAGAGGGTGGGAAAGGTGAGAAGAGAGAAGAAAAAGGGAATAGTAAAGAGAAATAGACAGTGCGCAGAAGAAAGAGAGTGAGTGATAGAAAATAAGAGAGGGAAGAGAGGGAGCCAATGATAGAGGGAGAGCAAGAGAGAGA
>NW_018251138.1:36058-39075 GCF_001263595.1 Phalaenopsis equestris | reverse complement strand
AAGATAGGGGAGATAGATATTGCAATAGAGAGTCAAAGAAAGAACTTGATAGAGGTAGGAGCGAATAAAAAGAGAGGGGAGAGAGAGGGAGTGATAGAAAGAGAAAAAGTGAGGGAGGAAGGGCAAGAGAGATTGATTGAGAGATAAATAAGAGGGTGTGAGAGATATAGAGTTTTCAATAAAATGAGAGGGAAAGTAAGAAGGAGAGAGAGGGGAAAGATGAACAGAAAAGAGAGATAGAGTAAGAGAGAAGGAAAGGAGGGAAGGAGGGAGAGAGAAAGAGAAAGCAACAAGTAGGAAGATATAGGGAGAGTCATAAAGAGGGAGATAGAGGTAGAGATGATGAGGGAGAGAGGAGGCCTAACAATGGTAGAGAGATAAAGTGGGAGTGAGCGTGGGATTACCAAAGAAAGTGAGTGCAATAGAAAGGTGAAATGATTAATAAAGCGTGCAAAGGATGTAGAGCAATATAAAAATATTAAGGGAGGGAATAGATATATTGTAAGAGAGAGAGAAAAGGAGGGAAGGAGGGTGGGAGGGACAGAAATAGAAAAGTTTGAGCTAGAGAGAAGGACGTAATGAGAGAGGAAAGAGGGAGGGAGGCATGGAGAGTAGAGAATTAAAGATGTTTGGCGGATTGAGAGGTTGATAGTGCAAGAGATATAAGAAAGGAGAGAGTGAGCACAAAAAAGAGAGAAATGAGAGAAAGAGAGATAGAGGAAGAAAAAATGGAAGGGTGAGAGAGGGAGAGAGTGAGATGGAGACAGTGAGAGAAAGAAACATGTTAGAGAGATTAGAGAGGGAGGAGATTGAGGGAGAGAGTGTGCGATAGTGATATATAGAGGGGAAAAGAAAGAGAGGGAGGAGATTGAGGGAGAGAGTGTGAGATGAGAGAAAGTGAAAGATGAATAAAGAGGTAGATATAGTGTGAGAAAAAGAGAAAGAGGGAGAAAGAGCGTGGGACAGTGATAGAGCAAGATTGTAGGAGAGAGGAAGAGAGGTAAATAGTGAGGGAGGGAAGGAGAGTGTCACAAAGAGAGGAAGTGAGGGAGGGAGGCAGGGGAAGAGAGTGGAGAGAGCAAGAGAGAGAAGACTGATAGAGAGAAGAATAAGAGGGAGATTATAAAAGAGAAGGAGAGAAAGTGAGAAAGATAGAGTGCTCAAGCGAGTGAAAGAGACACAAAGAGGGAGGTGGAGAGATGAAGGGAGAGAGATAGAGTGAGGGAGAAAAAGGGACATGAGAGATGAGGATAGAGTGAGGGATAGAGAGAATAAGATAAGTATGGAGAGAGGGATAAAGAGAGTTGGGAAGAGAGAGAGAGTGAGCAAGAGAGACTGAGTGAGGGAGAGAGAGAGAGTGTGTGTGTGTGAGAGAAATAAGGAGATGGAGAGAGACTGTGTGTGTGTGAGTGAAGTAGAAAGAAGTGAAAAGTTTCTTAAAACGTAGAGAGATAGGTAGAGAGTGCGAGAGAGAGGGGTGGGAGAGATGAGAAAATGTGAGGGAGAGTGAGGAAGAGTAAGTGGGAGAGTGAAAGAGAGAAAGAAATGAAGTAAATGTAAATGAGAAAGAGAGAAAGTATAAGAGATAGGGAGAGAGTTTAGAAGAAAGGGAGAGAGATATAGAAAAAAAGCATCATAGAGTTAGAGTGAGAGAGAGTAAGAGGAGAGAGAGATAAAGAGAGGTGGTGGTTAGAAGTAAATAGAGACATCAAATGAGAGATAGATTGATAGGGAGAAGACATAGAGAGGGAGAGTGAGATAAAGGGAGGAAAAGAGAGAATGAGAAAGAGTGGGAGAGAAAGAGGGAAAATTAGAGGAGAGAGAAGAGAGAGTGGGAGAGGTAGAGTGAAAACGTGGGAGGGAGAGACAAATAATGTTTGAGAGAAGAAAGTGAGTGAAAAAGGAGGGAAATAAAAAGAAGAAGGGAGATCGAGAGGGAGAGAAAGAGGGACGTGGGGTGGGAGTTTTTAAGGGTTAGAATGGGGGAGATATAGAGAGATAGAGAGTGAGAGAGAAAGAATATAGAGTGAGAGGGATAATAAGAGAGAGATAGAGATAGAAAGAGAGTGTTAGAGAGGGATAGGGGACAGAGAGATGGAGAGAGCGGGTAAAGGGGAGCAAAAAAATAGATTCAAAGAATGAAAAGACAGAAAGAGGGGTGTGAGTGAAAGAGAAACTAACTACAAAAAATAGATAGAGAGACACCGAAGTGATACGGGAAGAGAGAGAGAGCAAGAGAGAGAGAGTAAGAGAGAGGGAGAGGTAGGAAAAGAGAAAGAAACATTGATAAAGAGAGAGAAAGACATGGAGACAGATAGAGCAAGAGAGAATAGAGATAAGAGTGATAGGGAGACAGAGGGAGGGATAAAGAGGTAAAGAGAGCAAAGGAGGGAAAGGGCGATGAAGACAAGAAGAGAGAGAGAGAAAAGGATAAAGATAGAATGATGAAACAAGGGAGGGAGAGGGAGAGAAAGGACTAAAGTGACAAAATTAGAAAGATAGAAGGAAAGTAGGGCAGGAGAGGAGAGGGAGGAGGAAAGAGATTGAGAGAGAAATAAAGAGAGGTAAAGAGAGCAAAAGGAAATGGGAGAGATAGAGAGTGATAGTGTGGAAGAGAGAGCTAGTGAGAAGTAGAAAGAGAAGAGATAGAGAGAGAAATGAAGACAGAGTGGGAGAGGGAGAGGGATGGAGTGAAAGATAGAGAGAGAGAGTGCAAAAGATGGAGTGCGCGAGAGGAATGGTGAAAGTGGGAGAGAGAGAAAGATGGAGTTAAAGAGAAGAGTAAAAGAAAAAGGGGGAGGGCAAATGATTGAGAATGAGAGAGAGATAGAGGGAGAGGGGGGTAAAAGAGAGAAGGTAGATAGAGTGATAGGGAATAAGAGAGGGAGAAAGAGGGTGAGGGAGTGAAAAATAAAGAGAGAAAAAGAATATTGAGAGTAAGAGATTGATATAAATAGTGAGAGCGAGAGAAAAGAGGCCAAAAGAGAGAGTGAGAGAGAAACAAAATAAACTAAAAG
>NW_018251138.1:34050-35586 GCF_001263595.1 Phalaenopsis equestris | reverse complement strand
GAGGGAGAAAGGAAAGATATAGAGAGAGAGAGCAAGAGAGTGAGGAAGCGAGAGTGAGAGAGGGTGAGAATGGGATAGTGGGAGGGAGAGGATAGAGTGTGAGAAGAAATAGAGCGTAACTGCGAGAGGGAGAGAGAGAAAGGGATTATGAGCAAGATAGGCCAAGAGAGGGAGAGACAGAGAAAGGGATTGAGAGCAAGAGAGAATGAGAAAAATGAGAGAGTAAGAAAAATGTGTGAGGATAGAGGGACAAAAGAGGCAACGAGATAGAGAGAAGGGGGAGGGAGAGAGTGGGGGACAAAAATGGGAGAGATAGTGGAAGAGAGAGAGAAAGATGAGAGAGAAAAGTGAGGAAGCAAGAGAGAAAGAGAGAAAAGGAAGGAGGGAGAGAGGGAGATGTAAGGTGAGATATAAGGAGAGAAATAGATGGAATTGAAGGTGGACAGAGGGAGAGCGAGGTGAAAAAGTAGGGAATGGAAGAGAGAGGGATGAAGATCGATAGACAGAGCAAAAGAAAGTAAAAGTGAGAGAGTGAGGGAGGGAGCGAGCGATAATGAGATAGGAAGAGAGTGATTGAGAGAGTGAGGGAGAGGGCATGAAAGGGGAAGAGAGAGAATTGGGATGGAGATAGTTTGTGAGATTAGAGAGCTTAAGAGAGGGAGGAAAGGAGGGACAAATAACAAGAGAAATAGAGCAAATAAAGGA
This sequence comes from Phalaenopsis equestris, assembly GCF_001263595.1. Classification (NCBI taxonomy): domain Eukaryota; kingdom Viridiplantae; phylum Streptophyta; class Magnoliopsida; order Asparagales; family Orchidaceae; genus Phalaenopsis; species Phalaenopsis equestris. Next base: position 34,881 of record NW_018251138.1, on the reverse strand, counting down.
TTGGAATGGAGAGAGTTTAAGAGATACTGAGAGAGAGAGAGAGAGAGAGGAAAAAATTAGAGAAAGTTATAGAAATAGTAAAAAGAAGGTGAGAATAAGGTTGAGGGAGCATGAGAGAGAGAGAGATTGATAGTGGAAGCTATTGTGTGAAGGAGAAAGATAGAGCACGAGGGAGATAGTGGGTGGAAAGGGAGTAGAGATAGTGGAAGGGAAGGGGAGAGAGAAATATGAACAATATAGAGGGAGTAAAAAAAATTATAGGGTGAGGTAGAGAGATGGTGAGAGGATCGCAAAGTAGAGAGCTTATGAGAGGGAGGAAGTGAGGGAACAAAGAGAAAAGGAAGGAGGGAGAGAGGGAGATGTAAGGTGGGATTTAAGGAGAGAAATTGATGGAATTGAAGGTGGACAGAGGGAGAGCGAGGTGAAAAAGTAGGGAATGGAAGAGAGGGATGAAGATCGATAGACAGAGCAAAAGAAAGCAAAAGTGAGAGAGTGAGGGAGGGAGCGAGCGATAATGAGATAGGAAGAGAGTGATTGAGAGGGCGAGGGAGAGGGCATGAAAGGGGAAGAGAGAGAATTGGGATGGAGATAGTTTGTGAGATTAGAGAGCTTAAGAGAGGGAGGAAAGGAGGGACAAATAACAAGAGAAATAGAACAAATAAAGGTTTGGAACAGAGAGAGATTAAGAGATACTGAGAGAGAGAGACAGAGGAAAAAAATTAGAGAAAGTTATAGAAATAGTAAAGAGAAGGTGAGAATAAGGTTGAGGGAGCATGAGAGAGAGAGAGATTGATAGTGGAAGCTATTGTGTGAAGGAGAAAGATAGAGCAC
>NW_018251138.1:30443-33381 GCF_001263595.1 Phalaenopsis equestris | reverse complement strand
AGCAAGAAAGAGAGAGAGATAGTGAGAGGGAGAAGAGAGAGAGAATAGAGAGAGCAAAAGAGAGATAGAGTAAGTAAGAAAGAATGATTGAGAGAATGAAGGAGATAAGGGAGGGGGAGTTAAGAGTAAACAAGAGAGGAAGAGGGAGAGGAGTTAAAGAGATGATGAGAGGGGCAGATAGTGACGATTGAGTGAGGATAGGAAGAAAAAAAGACAGTTAAAGAGGGGGTGAGATGGGAAGAGAGAGAAGAATGAATAAAGATAGGAAGCGAAGAAAGGGAGAGAGGTGTTGGGAAGTTGGTGTGTATGGAGTTAGAGTGGGGTAAGGATAAAGAGAGTGAGTGGGAGTGGGAGTGGGAAGAGAGAGATAGAGCAAGAAGTGAAATTGAGAGAGCGAGTGACAAAGAATGAGAGAAGAGAGTAAGAGTGTTAATAAAAGAGAGGGAGAGAGAGGGTAAGAGACCAAGATAGACAGACAGAGCGATAAGGGAGAGTAATAGAGCTCGATAGAGGGAGAAAGATAAAAAGAGGGAGAATTAAAATGAGATAGAGAAAGATAGGGAGAGAGCATGAGAGATATATAGAAAGAGATAGAGAGAATAAGAAAGAGGAACAAAAGGAATGGAGAGAGATAGAGGGATAGAGAGAAGTGGAGGGAGGGAGAGGGAGTGAGAGGGAGAGGGAGGGAAGAGAAAGAGAGCGAGACAGAGAGATATTTAGAGTTGTGGAGTAATAGAGTGAGAGAGATTGAGTGATAAATTGAGAAAAAGTTGAGTAAGAGTGGGAGGGATAGAGAGAAAAAGATAGCTAGATGCAGATTAGAGAGAGGGAGCACGAGTGAGAGAAAAAGAAGGAAGTGAAGGAGACAGAGGGAAGAGAAACATAAAAGATAGAAAGATAAAGGCAGAGAAGGAGGGAGAGTGAGAGAAGAAGAGCAAGGGGAAAGAGAGAGAGGAAAAGGACAAGAATGAGACTTAGAGATCTGGAGGAGAGAGGGAGGGTGAGAAAGAGGGAGAGAGATATAAATAAGGAAAAGAAAGGATGGGGGAGAGGCGGAGAGTGCAAAATTGAGAGGGAGAACGGGTTATGGAGAGTGGGAGTGAAAGATCTAGAAAGAGAGTGAGAGTTTTTGAGAGAGAAAAAGGAGCGAAAAAGAGGGATGAAGCAAGAGTGTAAGCATAAAAAGGAGAGAGAAGAGTAAGCAAGAGACAGGAGAGGGAAAAAGAGAAAGGGAGGAAAAAAGAGAGATAGAGAGAAGGAAGGAGGGCAAGGAGGGCAAAATATAAAATCAAAATCAAGATAAGATGGTGAGCCGACTAGGGATAAAGAGAAAGAAAGTAATAGAGGAAGAGAAAGGAGAGATAGAGAAGTGCTGGAGAGTGAATGAGAGTGATAGGGGGAGAGCATCCAAGGAAGAAAAGAGAGAAAGAAATTGAGGAGAGAGGGAGGTATGGGAGATAAAGTGAGAGAATGGAGAGGGAGGGTGAGATATATAGATAATGTGAGAGAGAGAGAGAGGAGAGAGAGAAATAAAGAAAGATTGCAGAGAGGTTGAAATAGAAAGGAAAGGTGGAAGGGAGAATGAGTGAGAGTAGAGAGAAAGAGAGATCAAGAGAAAGAGTGGGAGGAGATTTAGAGAGTGAGAAGAGAGAGAGTGTGGGAGAACAAGAGTGATATTATAGAGAGGGCAGGAGAGATTGAGGGATAGATAGAGATGAAGAGTAAGTGAGGGGGAGAGGGAGGAGGGGAGATTGAGATTGTGAGTGCATACAAAAGAAAGCGGGAGAGAGCAAGGGTGAGATGGAGCAAGCAAGAAAGGAGGGAGGAGAGAGATATTTGGGATAAGCGGGAGGAAGGCAAGAGGAGAGATACAAAAAGAGAGAGAGAGAAGGAGGGACATAGAGAGAATCAGATAGAGGGAAAGAAAGAGGAGTTAAGAGGTAGAGTGTGAGGGAGAGAGAGAGGGGCAAAGAGTGAGCTAGAGAGATAGAGAGCAAGCAATAAAGAGGATAGAGGGAGAGAATAACAGGGGAGGTTGGGAGAAGGTAGAGAGTGTGTGTGAGAGATTATTAAGATAGAGATAGCTGGAGAGAGAGAGGAGGGAGAGAGTGAGATAAAGAGCTAGATAAAAACATAGAGGGTGTGTTAAAGTGAGGGAAGAGGGAACAAGTAAGAGAATGATAGAGTGAGAAAGTGATAGAGTGGATGAAGAGAGTAAGTATGAGTAAAAGAGCAAAAGAGGAAGCAAACAAGGAAAGAGAGAGAATAGGATAGAATTAGGGGAAAAATAGGGGACAAGAGAGTGGGAGTGGGAGTATGATAAAGAGGGGGGAGAGATAACAAGGAGGTGTGAGAGAAAGCTGGGAAGAGGGAAAGAGAGGTGAGAGAGAGGATAATGGAAAGAGAGAGAGAAGAGTGAAAGAAGAAGTGGGAAAAAAAGAAAGGAAGAAAGATAAATATGAAGGACAAAAGAGAAATAATAAGTGGTAGAGTGGGAGTGAGATAGAAGGGGAAAGAGCGAGCTAGAGAGAGATCAAGCAGAGTGAGAACTAAGGAAAAAAATAGAGGGATAGTGGGAGGGAGTGAGAGTGAAAGTGAAATTGAAGAGACATAAGAAGAGCAAGAGGGAAATAGAAGGAGAAGAGAATGAGGAAAGAGAGAGCAAGAGAGGGTGAGAAAGACTGTGAATGTGTGAAAGATAAGGAGAGAGAGTGGGGATGGGGGAAGGTGAGAGAAGCAGAGTGAGATGTATGAGAGAAAGTGAGAAATAATGAGAGATAGATGAGAGTAGAGAGAAGAGAAAGTGATTAAGAGATAAGAGAAATCTTGAGAGAGAGAAGAGAGCAATATATAGAGAAATAAGAATAGAACATAGAGTAAGAAGAGATTAAGAGAGGGAATGGGAGAAAAGAGAGAAACAGAGGGAGTGGGAGAGAGT
>NW_018251138.1:29423-29885 GCF_001263595.1 Phalaenopsis equestris | reverse complement strand
AAGATGATAGGAGAAAAGTAGAGTGACAGAGGGAGTTATAGAGAGATAGAAATAGTATTTGTGTGATGTGAGTGAGAGAGGAAGAGATTGAGAGGGAAGTAAGAGAGTTGAGAGGGAGGGAGTCAGAGAGGGAGGGGGAGGAAGAACAAGGGAGAGAAAATGATGATGGGAGAGAGAGTAAGAGAAGTAAAGAAGGATATAGCGAAAAAGAGAAATGAATAGAGGGAGAATGAAATTGAAAGAAGAGAGAATGATATAAATGGGTGTGAAAGAGAGAAAGAGTAATGAAGAGAGAGATGAAAATCGTGGGAGAATATGAGGAAAAAGAAGAGAATAAGATAGATAAACAGAGAGGGGAAAATGGACAGGAGAAAGGTAGAGTGAGAGAGGGATTTATAAAGAGAGAGAGTGTTTGTGTTATGTGGGTGAGAGGAGGAGATAGAGAGGGAAGTGAGAGAGAGA
>NW_018251138.1:26503-29042 GCF_001263595.1 Phalaenopsis equestris | reverse complement strand
GTGAGAGAGATCAAAGAGAAAGAGAGAGGGGGCGGGAGAGGGAGAGAAAGAGAGTGATAAATAGAGAATGAAGATAAAGTGAACAATATAGAGTGAGTGAGATTGAGAGGGAGGGAAAGTAAGAGAATGTGTGAGTGAGAGATAGAGTGCGATGGAGAAATAGAGAGGGAGGGAGAGGGGTGAAGGGAGAAATCAGAGATCGAGTGAGTGTGTGTGAGAGATAGAGAAAGTAAGAAAAAGTGAGCAAGATATAGTGGGGATAGAGAGAGAAAGAGTGAGAGGAGAGTGAAGAATGGAACAGAGAAAGTGAGAGAGGGAGCAAGAGAGTTAAATTGAAGAGAGATAGAAAGGAATTGAGAGATGGAGAGAGAGAATGAGAGAGAGAATTGAGAGTGAGGGATGGGGAAATAGAGAGACGGTGCGATGAGAGAGAATGTGAAGAGAGATAGGGATAGAGAGAAAGAGAGAGTGCTTGATAGATGGATAGAAAAAGTGAAATGAGCAAGAAATATAGGAGAGATAAATGAAAGAGAGTGAGAGATAGGGAAATTTAACATAAAATGAATTTGAAAAATTGGGAGCAAGACAGAGAAATGTTGATAAAAAATGAGAGGCAGGGAGATTAACGGAGAGAAAGGAAAAGATATAATGACACAAATATAGAGAGAAAATGAAGTGAGGGAAGAGAAAGAAAGGGCGGTACAGTGAGAGAATGGAAGAGAGTGCAAGAGAGAGATAGAGAAAGAATAAAAGAGGGAGGAATGGAGGGAGTGTGTGTGATAGAGAGAAACTGAGTGAGTGTGAAAGAGAGAGGGAGGGAGTAAGGTAGAGAGAGCAAGAGAGAGGGAGAGAGCTAATAGGGAGGGTGAGAGAGAGAGAGATCAAGAAGGATGGAGGGGAATAGAGAGAAGGGTGAAAGGGTGAGAAAGATGTATAGAGGATCATGGGAAAGAAAGTGTGTGTGTGGAAAGAGAGAGAGAGAGGATGAGAGTAAACTAGAGAGAGGGTGAGAATTGAAGGTAGAAAGAGTGGGAGAGGGAGAGGTAGTGAGGGAGAGAGAGAGGAAGGGTGAGAATGTAGGAGGGAGAAAGGTAGAAAGGAGAGAGATGCGTAAGAAAGAGAATTAGCAAGAGAGAAAGAAAGTGGGAGGAAGGAAGAGAGAGGAGAGATAGAAAGAGTAGTGGGACAAAGGGAAATAGAAAGAGAAAGCAAGAGAGAGATAAAGGAAGAGAGAGTGTGATTGAGAGAGAGAAATGGTGAAAGGGGCAAGGATTAGAGAGAGTGCAAAAGACAGGAACAAAGAGAAGCAAGGTAAGGAAAGAAGTTTTATAGAGCGAGGAAGATATAGTGAGAGAGATGTAGGGAGAGAGAGAGAGAGAGAGGAAGAAAGATGTAGATAGTGAGAAAGAAGGAGAGAGAGAGAGAGAGAAGGGGAGAGAGATAGATAGAGATTGCAAGAGAGGGGTGTGCAAGAGATGAGAGAGAGCAAGAGCAACTGAGGGAGTGCAAGAAATAGTATTTTCATAAAAGATAGAATGAAGAGATAGAATGAGAGATAGAAGGGAGAGAGTCAAAGTAGGTGACAGACGAGGGAGAATAAGATTAAGTGAGAGAGAAGAGCGAGTGTGAGGGAGAAAGAGGGAGAAAGAGAGTGAGAGAGAGAGGGGAGAGAGGGAGGAAGGATGGACAAATAAATAAAAAGTGTAAATCCAAATGAGTGGAGGGGAGAAGAGAAGTGAGAGAGAGAGTAAGGGAATGAGTCAAAGAGAGAGGGGGAGGAGGGGAGAGAGGGAGATAGGAAGGAAAGGAAGAGAAAATGAAAGAGAGGGAGGGAGAGGGAGAGAAAGTTGGAGAGAGATAGAGAGAGCAGAAGGGAGAGATCAAGAGCAATAGAGATAGAGAGAGTGAGAGGGAGAAAGAGAAAGACAGGTAGAGATGGAGAGAGAAGAGGGGAGGAAAATGAGTGTAAGAGAAATGAGAGTGAAAGACAGGAAAGTTGGAGAGAGAATAGCAAGATTGAAAGAGAGCGAGGTAGAGAGATAATAGGGGAGCTAAAGACAGTGATGGAAACAAGATGAGCTAGAATAATAAAGGGTGAGGAAGAAGCAAAGTGAAAGCAAAGTGAGATGCAAAGTGAGATTAAAAAAAAGAGAGAAGCAGGGAGGGAAAGATAGAAGTCTCCTTTATGTACCTCACTCTTCATTCTCCTCCTCACCTACTCTTCTTTCTTTAAGAAAGAGAAGAGAGGGAGAGAAAAAAAGAGAGAGAGACAAGAGAGACAGGCGGGAGGGGGAGAGAGTGTGTGTGAGAGAATAAGGAAGGTAGAGATAGTTTGTGAGATGGCAGAGAGAGAGTGAGATGGAGGGAGCTAGAGAAAAAAATAGAGGGAAGGAGCAAAAGGAAGAGAGAAAGCGATAGAGCCGGAGGAAGAGAGTAAGTGTGAGTAAAATTAAGGAGTGAGAGAGGCGGGAAAAAAGGGGGAGAGAGAATAAGATAGAAATAGAGAAAAAAGAGAGAGGATGGTAGTGGGAGCGAGAGT
>NW_018251138.1:25601-26440 GCF_001263595.1 Phalaenopsis equestris | reverse complement strand
AAAGAGAGAAATTAGGGGAGGGAGGTATGGACTCTTGCTCTCTCTCATCATTCTCACTCACTTTGTCACTCTATCCCACAGTCCCTCCCTCTCCAACCCTTATTTCACACTCCCACTCTCTACATCCCCTTATCCCACTATTCCTCTCTCTTCTCTCCTTCATGTTTTTTCTCCCCTTCTTCCCTCTCCACTTCCTTCTTCCCTTGTTCTCTCTATCTCTCTCACCACTGTTCTCTCTCACATATCTTTTTCTCCATCTTTAACTCCCTCTTACCCTTATCACACCCCCTCCATAACTCCCCTTTTTAACCCTCCCCCAATCTCTTTCCATCTCTCTCTCACGTTTCCTTCCCTCCTTGATCTCTCTCTCTATCATTCTTTCTCCATTTCTCACTTCCACACACTCTCTCGCTCTCTCCTACTATGTCTTACTCACAATCTCTCATACATTTTCTTGCTCTCCCTCCCTCTCTCTTTCTTACTCACTCTCTTCCTTATTTTACTCCCTCTATCTCTCATATTTATTGCACTCCCTCCCTCTCTCTGTCTTCCTCACTTCTCCCTTTTACAGCTTCTCTCAATATATGTTGTAAATCTATTTCTCACTTTCTCGCCCTCTTCTCTCTCTTTATTAAACGTTCTCTCTTACTCTCTTTTATATCTATCTTTTAGCTAACTTTTTATTTCAAACTCTCTCTCTCCCTCCCTCTCTCTCTCTTCTCTCCAACTCCTCTCTTTTCTCTTTTCTTTGTTCTTAATTTCTCTCCCACTTGACTCTCTCTCCCTTCTTATCTCTCACTCTATCTATCTTACCCATATTCTCACTCTCTTCCCCCCTC
>NW_018251138.1:24763-25111 GCF_001263595.1 Phalaenopsis equestris | reverse complement strand
TTGTATGTCACTTTCCCTCCCTCACACTCTTCCTTGTATGTCACTTTCCCTCCCTCACACTCTTCCTTGTATGTCACTTTCCCTCCCTCACACTCTTCCTCTTCTCTTGTAATCTACATATATCTTACTCTCTCTATATCTCACCCTTCTCTCTTGCTCACTCTCCTTGCCTTTAATGTACGAGCACTTTGATCCTCTCTCTCTCTCTCCCTCCCTCTTTCATACTCTCAACCTTTCTCTCTCCCTCTCTGTCACTCTCCATTCCTATCTCTCTCTCACTCTACCTCTTTTGCAACCTCACTTTTTTAGATACACTCGCTCTCCTACCCTCCGCCTCACTCGCTTAAT
>NW_018251138.1:22844-24575 GCF_001263595.1 Phalaenopsis equestris | reverse complement strand
CTTGCTCTCTCTCACTCCCTCCATTCCACCCTCCTTCCCTCCCTCCCTCTATCTCTTACCATCCTCCCTTCTCTTACCCTCTCTCTTCTCTCTCTTCGCTCTTCTCACCCTCACTAACTCTCTCTTTCTTATTTCTCTCTCTCCCCTTTCATTATGACCTCTCAACTCTCTCTCATTTTGTTTGACTCTTTTCTTCCCTCATACTCTCTTATCTCACACTCTTTTTTCTCTCTACATCCCTCACTCCCTCTTCTATTTTACTCTCTCTCCCTCTCATTTTAGCTCTAATACTTTCATACCCTCCATCCCTACTTTATTCCCTCTCTCACCTTCCTATCTTCTTTCCTTGCTCTCTCTTCTCTCTTCCCTTACTCTCTTTTTTTTTCTCTCACTCTTTCCCTCTCTTTCTCTCTCTCCTCTATCTCACTTATCTGTCACTCGCGCTTGATCTCTCCCTCCTATTCTATCTCTTTCTCTCACACCCTAACTTGCTCTCTCTCTTTCTCCATCTGTCTTGCTCTCCTCATCTCCCTTTCGCTTTTCCCCTCTCTCTCCTCTCTCTTACTCTCTCTCTCACTCCCTCCATCCACCCCTTCTCTCACCCTCCCTCTCTCCCTATATCTCTAACCATCCCCCTCTATCCACCCCTTCTCCCGCCCTATACCTCTACCCATCCCCCTCTCTCTCCACCATTTCTCTGACCCTCTCTCTCTCCCCCATCTCACTCTCACTTTCACTCTGTCTTTCTTCTCTCTCTCTCTTTCCCCCTCACCTCCATCCTATTTCTCTCATTATCACTCTCTCATGCTCTTTTCTCTCTCAACTTCCCTCACTCTCTCCCTCTATCTTACACTCTCTCCCTATCATTCTAGCTCTCATATTCTACCTTTTACACCCTTCATCCCTCCTTTTCACCCCCTCTCTCGCCCTCTTTCCATACATCTCTCCCGCTCCCTCACTCCCTCTCTTCCTCTATCCTCTCTCTACTCTTTCTCTTTATTACTCTATCAGAACTCTCTCACTCTCCTAGTCTCTCTCCCTCCCTCCCTCCCTCCCTCACTCTCACTCTCTTCTCTCTTTCTCCTCCCTCTAACTCTTCTCTCTGTCTTTTTTCTATATTTTCTCGCTCTCTTTCCTCACTTTTCCTTATCTTTCCCTCTCTTCCTCTCTCACTCCATCTCTTTCACACACTCTCTTATTCTCACTTGTCTGTCCACTCACTCCCTCTCTCTCATTCTCTCATGCCCTTCCGCTCTCTCTCTTTCTTTGACTCTCTTCTTTAATACTATATTTCCTTCACACATTCTCTCTCACTCACATTTTCTCTCACTCTTTGTCTTACTCTTGCTCTCTCAATAATCTCTTTCTCACTTTTACATACTCTCTCCCTCTCTCTTATATATCCTTCTCTTCCTCCCCTCATTATCTTGCTCTTCCTCACTCTCTCTCACTCATTCCTCTTACTCTTGCCTCTCTTCTCTTGTTCATGCCCTCTTCTCTCTCTTTACTCACCTTTTCTCTTATTTTATCCCCGACATATACAAAATTGTCTCTCTCTCTCTCCTCTTTTATCTTTATCTCTTCCTCTCACTCTCCCGTCATCTCTCTACCTGTCTCCCTCTCCATCTCCTTCCCTCACCCCTCTCTCTCTATGACTCATTTTCTTAGTCTCCCTTCCCCCTCTCTATTTATGACACATTTTCTTGCCCTCCCTATTTCTCGTAGACTCTA
>NW_018251138.1:21487-22146 GCF_001263595.1 Phalaenopsis equestris | reverse complement strand
CCCTATCTCTCTCACACACACTCTAACCTTATTCACTCTTCCTCTCTCCCTCTTTATTCCTCTCTCTCTCCCTCTTTGTCTAACTCTTCTCATTCTCTTGCCCTCTTTCGCACACTTTCTCTTGTTTTATCTTCCCTCACTTTTAATTCTCTATATTTCCCTCTTACTCTTTTTCTCACTCCATCTCTATTCAATCTCTTACACTTTGTCCCTCTATCCCTCTCTTTCTCTCTCTCTCTCCCACACTCATTCTCTCACTCGTTCTTCCATCTCTCTTTCGCACTCCGTTACTCTCTCTCTCGCTCTCTTTTTTCTCACTTTGCCCACTCTCAATCCCCTCTTTCTCTCTTTTCTCTCCCTCATTGTTTCTCACTTTCTCTCACAGTTCTCTCTCCTTCCCTCCTCTTTTACTTCATACCTCCCTTTCTCTTTCTATCCATATCTCTCACTCTCTTTACCATACTCATGTTCTCACCCTCCACCTCTTTATATAATTCTATCTATCTCCCTTTCTTGCACTCTCTCACTATTTTATTCTCTGTCTTCTATGTATCTCCCTCCCTCCCTCATTCTTACTCCTTGCTCTTAATCTCGCTCTCCCTCCTTAATCTCTTAATTTCTCTCTCATCGCTTTATCTCCTTCTCACTCTCACTCTTTT
>NW_018251138.1:20799-21454 GCF_001263595.1 Phalaenopsis equestris | reverse complement strand
TCCTCTTTCTTCCTCTTTATATTTCTTTTTTCATCAAACTTGCTTACTCCCTCTTTCTGTCTCTCTTAGAATCTCCCTTATGTTGCTCAACATCTTTCTCCCTCACTCTCTCCCTCTATTCTTTATCTCAGTTTGCTTCTTCCTCACCCTCCATTATTCCATTTGTCTCATTTCCTCTTCACTGTGAGCTCTCTACCTTGCTCTCTTTCCATCTTGCTATCTCTCTCCCTCTTTCGCTTTCTTTCACTCTCCTTTCTTTTACACTTTGTTTCTTGCACTCTCACCTCTCTCAATGTCTCTACATCTCTTTTCCTTTTTCACTCACACTCTCTTTATCCCTATCGCTTTCTATCTCTCATATCCGCTCTCGCTATCTCTCTCTAACTCTCACTCCCTCTCCCTCCCTCTCGTTCATTTTCTCTTCTCTGCTCTCTCTCTCCCTCCGTCCACATCTCTCTATGACTCACTTCCTCAGTTCTTTCTCTATTTCTCTCTTGTACCCTATGCCATTCTTTCTCCATCCCGCTTTCTTTCTCCCGTAGTGGGATTAAGGCTTTGTTTCTTTCTATATGTCTCTCGTTGTTTCTCTCTCATTATCGCTTCTTATCTTTTCAATTCACGTTCACTCTTACTCCCTCACTCTCCTACTCTCTCC
>NW_018251138.1:19130-20633 GCF_001263595.1 Phalaenopsis equestris | reverse complement strand
CTCTCATCACACCATCTCTCTATCTTCTCTCTATTTCTCTATCACTCACTCTCCCATCTCTTCATTATTACTCACACTTCCTCCCTCCCTCTCTCTTTATCGCTTTATCTCTCTTGCTTTCTCTCTAAATTTCTTTTTTGTCACTCTCTTTCTCAATCTTTCTATATTGCTCTCCTTCCCCTTCTCTTGTTCAACGGATCACACTTGCTCTATGTTGCCTCTCTCATTTCTCTACCCTCATCTACCTCTCATTATTTCTCACTTTCTCTCACATATCTAACTCCTCTTCTCCCTTCTTCCCCCATCTCTCCCTCTATCCCCTTATCTTTCACACATTTGTTGTCTTTCTTGTTATCTCTTGTCTGTTCTCTCTTGTTGTATCTTTCCTCATTCTTTTCTCCTTTTATTGGTCTTTTGCTCTCTCTATCTCTTTTCAACTTCACTCTCACTCTCACTCCCTCCCTTTTTCTCTCTATTTTTTCATCACTCTTTCTCTCTTTATCTCTATTTCTCTTTATTTCTTTCTCTCTTTATTTTCCTCTCGATCTTTCTCTCCTTTTCTCGTTCCCTCTATTTTTCTTCTTAATTTCACTCTTTACACTTTGTCCTCCCTCCATCTCTCTTCTACCCCCCTCTAATTCTGTCAACCTCAAACCTCTTTACACTTTGTCTCTCTCTCTCTCTCTCTCTCTCTCTCTCTCTCTCTTTCTCTCAATCTCTTTAACCCCCTTTCTCTGTCTCTCTTCACATGTCGTCCCTCCCTCTCTCTTCCATCTCTTCATTATTAGTCACATTTCCTCCCTCCCTCTCTCTTTATTGCTCTCCTTTCCTTTCTCTTGTTCAAGAGAGAGAGGGCAAGAGTGAGTTAATGGAGAGTTAGGTAGAAACGCATAGAAAAAGAGAACTGGTTAGTGAATAGAAAGTGGTCATGGAGTGGAGAGAGAGTGATAAAGAGAAAGAGAGAGCATGAGAGTGATCAAGAAAGAGATAAGAGAGATAAAGAGGGAGAGGGAGTGAAAAAAGTAGAGGGACAAGGACGGAGGGAGGGAGGGAGGGTAAGAGAGGAAGAGAGAGGAAGACAGAGAAAGGGAGAAAGTGTGGGTGTGGGAGAAGGAGCAAAAGATAGAAAGAGATAGAGTGAATGAGAGGGGCAAAGCAAGAGAGTGTGATAGCGATGGAGACAGAGGAAGAGAGTGGAAGTAGGTATGGTGTGAGAGAGAGAGCAATAAGGAGAGGGTGGGAGTGCGAAAAAGAACAAGAGATAAAGAGAGATATATCAAAACAGTGAGGGAAGCATAGGGATATGAATCAAGAGAGATTGAGAAATGAAAGTTAGAGAGATTAAAAAGATGACAATAGATAAGTATATATAATAAGTATATATAGTGGGAGAGAGCGTGAAGGAAAGAGAAGGAGAGAGAATGAGAATGAGCGCAGAAAGAGAGAGAGTGGGCGATTGTGAGAAGAAAGAGCAAGGGTGAAAGAGCAAGGGTGGAAGAGATT
>NW_018251138.1:18196-18919 GCF_001263595.1 Phalaenopsis equestris | reverse complement strand
AGAGAAAAGGAGGGAGAATCTATGAGAAGATTGAGAGAGAGAAATATTGAGAGGCAAAGAAAGGGAGAGAGAGAGAGAGAGAGCAAGAGAAAGAGAGAGAGTAATAAAGAGCGAGAGTGAGAAAGATGGGGAGAGTGGGACTGAGCTAGAGATAAAATGGAAAGAAAATGAAGATTGAGCTAGAAAAGGAGGAAGAATAGTGAGAGAGATGAGAGAGAGAAAGAGGGAGAGAGCTAGAGAAAGTGAGAAAAAAAATGTGAGAGGGAGGTAGAGCTAGAGGGAGAGTGAGAAAGCAAGATAGAAAGAGAGATGAAGAGGAGTGAGAGAGGGAGAGGAATGGTGAGAAGTTAGAAAAATAAGGGAGGAAGAGTGAGTAATAGAGAGGTGGAGAGAGAGAGAGTGAGAATAGAGAGAAGAGAGGAAGATTAGGAGCGATACGAGTGGGAGGAGTGGAAGAAAAAGAAAAAGATATTTAAGGGGAAGAGTAAGACAACAAGGAAGAGAGGGGACAAGTGGGACAAAGAGAGCGAAAGGAGTAAGAGATAACGATAGGGAAGAGAGGGTGAGAGAATGGTTTAGTGTATGAGAAAAGGAGAGATAGGAAGACCGAGAGAGAGAGTGAGAATAAAAAAGATATGAACACAATAAAGAGATTGACAGAAAGAGGAAAGATAGTGAGAGAAGAGATAATAAAAGGGAGTGAGAGAGGGAGGGAAAGGAAGA
>NW_018251138.1:15302-17422 GCF_001263595.1 Phalaenopsis equestris | reverse complement strand
ACTTTCTTCTGTCCCTCATGCCCTCTCTCACGTCCTCTTACGATCTCTCGCCCTCTCTTTCACTTGCTCCCTCTCTTTATTTCTCCCTCCCTCCCTCCCACACTCTTTTTCTTTCCTTCTTTCTGTTGCTCTCTCTCTCTCTCATCCAGTATCCCCCAATCTTTCCCTCTTTTATGGACTCTTTCTCTCTCTACTCTACCTCTACCTCACTCACCCTTTATACCCCTCATTATCTTTATATCACTTTCATCCTTTTATTGTCCACTCTTTCACTCTCTCTTCTGCTGAGTCGCCTACTCTCTCTTCTTTCTCTCTCCCAGTCTCTCTTTCCTTTTCTACTTATTTACTCTCATCTTCTCTCTCACTTTCACTTCTCTATATCTCTCTTGATATCTCTCTTCTCTCACTCACACTTTTCTTACTCTCTCTAACTCCCTCTCTTTCCTTATCTTACTCTCTCCTCTCTCCCGCTCTCTCTCACCCTCCCGCCCTCCTTCCCTCCTTCCCTCCTTCCCTCCTTCCCTCCTTCCCTCCCTTCCTTTATCACTATAATTCTCTCACTCTCTCACTTTTTTCCTCACTCTCTATTTCTCTTGCTCTATCTCACTCTCCTATCCTTCTCTCACTTTGTCTCTCCCTCCCTCCCTCCCTATAACTTGATTCATTCTTCCTCTCTTCTCCCTTTCTCTCTATCTCCCTCTCTCCCCTCCATCCTTCTCCCACTATCTCACCCTGCCTCTCCAATGCCTTTTGTCTCTCTCTTCCTCCCTCACTAGCTCTCTCTTTAACTCTCTCTCTCCATCTCCCACCCTCCCTCCTCTTTTTCTCTTTTTTTATCTTCTTATTTTTGTTCTCTCTTTCCTTCTCTCACTCGCTTTCTCTTTCATTTCCCACATCACTTCTCTCTAACATTATCCTTTGCTTTCTCTCTCTCCATGGTTAACTTTCTCTTGATCTTTCTCATTTCTCTCTCCTTTTCTATCCTTTTTCTCCACTCTCTCCTGTCATCTCTTTCTCTCTTGGCTCATCCCACTCACTTTGACTCTCCCTCTCTACTGTTCTCTCTTTCGTATTCTCTCTCTCACGCTGTATACCTCTACCTCTCTTCATCTCTCTTTCTATTTCATTCTTACTCATGCATGCTCTCTCTATTGTCATGCTTCCTCTTTTTTTCTCTCATCTCTCTCTCGTCTTCTATCCATCCCTCTCTTCTACTCTCTCCTGCTCTCTCTTTCTCTCTTGTCTATCTCTCTCACTCTAACGCTCTCCCTCTCTACAATTCACTCCGTCATATTCTCTCTCTCATGCTCTACACCTCTCCCTCCCTTCAACGCTTTTTGTATTTCATTCTCTCATGCATGCTCTTTCTCTATTCTCATGCTTCCTCTTTTCTTTCTCTCTCTCCCACTCTCTCTATGTAACTCTTGCCCACCTCTTCCATCTTCCCTACTTCTCTCCTCCCTCATTTCTTCTCACTCTCTCTTACTCTCTCCCTCTTTCTCTCTCACACAATCTCTCCTCTCTCTTCACCTTTTTTGCCTTCTTTATCTCCCCTTTCTTCTCTCCAGCTCCTCTCTCTCTCCTCTCTCTGAGTTTATCCTTTTTTCCCTCCCTTAATACATCTCTCCCTCTTCTATCTCCTCCCTTTGTCTCTTCTCTCTTTTTTCTCCCTCTCACTCTCCTTCCTACTCTCTTACACTCTCGCTCCCAAACTCACTCTTTCTTACTCTCTCCCTCTCCCATCCACTCTCTCTTCCCCCTTCCCCCTCTCCCCCCCCCATCCACTCTCTCTTCCACCCTTTACCATTTCTACCCTCTTTTCTCTCTCTCTTTTTCTCTCCCTCCCTTCCTTACTCTCTTCCTCCCTTTATCTCTCTATCTCTTCTCTCTCTCACTCAATCTTGTTCTAATTTTATCCCTCTTTCACCCCTCTCTTTCTCTCTCCCCTTTGTTACTTTATCTTTTACTTTTCTTCTCTCTCTCACTATCACACACTCTCGTTTGTCTCTATCTTTTCTCATTTCTCTGGCTCTCCCATCAATCTCTTGCTCTCTATTCCTTTGTCTCTCTCTCATTTATATGTCGCTCTCTCTCTCTTCTTCTATCTCAGCATCTCTCTG
>NW_018251138.1:9758-14579 GCF_001263595.1 Phalaenopsis equestris | reverse complement strand
CTCTATAATATCACTCTTGCTCTCACACACTCTCTCTTCTCATTCACTAAATCTCCTCCCCCTCTCTCTCTTGATCTCTCTCTTCTCTGTACTCTATTTCATCCTCACTGCTACCTTCCCTTTCTCTTTCACCATCTCTACAAGCCTCATTCACTTTATCTCTTTCTTTCTCTTTCTGTCCTCTCTCCCTCTATCACTTTCTCAATCTATCTTACCCTCCCTGTCCCATTCTCTAACTTTCTCTCCCATCCATCCCTCTCTCCTCAATTTCCTTCTCTCTCTTATCCCTTTTTCACTCTCTCTCTCTCCATTACTCTCATTCAACTATGACAATTCTCTATCTCTCCTATCTCTTGATCTTTAACTTCTCTCACTCTATCCCTAGTTGGCTCACCATCTTCTCTCCCTTTTATGTTTTGCTCTCCCTCCTCTCTCTCTCACACTCCCTCCCTTCCTCTATTTCCCTCTCCCTTCTCGTGCTTATTCTTCTCCCTCATTTTTATGCTTACACTCTCTCTTCGTCTCTCTTCTTCGCTCCTTCTTTTCCTCACTCAAAAAGTCTCACTCTCTTTGTCGATCTCTCACTCTCACTCTCCATAACCCCCCTCTCATCCTCTTCAATTCCCTACGTCTACATCACTCTCCCTCTCTCTGCTTCTTTCCTTTATTTATATCTCTCCCTCTTCTCTTTTTCTCTCACTAACTCTTCCACTCTCTCTATTTGAGTCTCTCTCACCGTCTCTTTTACCTCTCTATCTTTTGCACTCTTTATCTCTCTCCATTCCTTTCTCCCTCTTTCTTATTATACCTATCTCTTTCTATATATCTCTCATCCTCTCTCTTCCTCTCTTTCTCTAGCTCATTCTAATTCCCTCTGTCTATCTTTCTCCCTCCATCTGGCTCTATTCCTCTCCCTCTCACTTTATCGATCCCTCTCTCCATATCTTTCTCTCTCACCCTCTCTCTCTCTCCCTCTCTAGCTCTTTTCTCTCATTCTTTGTCACTTGCTCTCCATCAATTTCACTTCTTGTTCTATCTCTCTCTCCCCACTCCCACCACTCCCTCTTTCTCTATCTCTTTATCCCTACCCCACTCTAACTCCATACACACCTCCAAAACCTCTCAAGAATTATCTTTAATTATTCTTCTCTTTCTTCCCCTCCAACCCTTTCTTTAACTCTCTTTTTTTGCTTCCTATCTTTACCCATTCATCTGTATCTACCTCTCTCTTCCTCAATTTAACTCTATCTCCCTCTACCTCTCTTGTTCACTATAACTCTTCCTCCCTTATATCCATCATTCTCTCAATCTTTCTTTCTTAGTTACTTTACCTCTCTTTTTCTCTCTCAAACCTCTTTTTATTCTCCCTCTCACTATCTCTCTTTTGTTCTCCCTATATCCCTACATCTCCCTTTCTCTTTTCCTATTATCTCTTCTTTCCTCTCTCACTCTCTCTCATTATTTTCATCTCTCTCTCACTATCTCTAATGCTCTCTCTCTCTCCCTCTCTCTCACTCTCTCTTTCTCTATTTACATCTCTTGGTTGCAAGCATCATCCTTTCCTCCTGCACTATCTCTCACTCATTCTATATCTTTCTCACCTCCTCGTTTCTTTTTTTACATCTCTTGGTTGCAACCGCTATCCTTTCCCCCTGCACTCTCTCTCACTCATTCTATATCTATTTCACCTCCTTGCTCTCTCTCTCTCACACACACACACACTTGCTTTGCCACTCACCTACTCTCCCTCCCTTTAGTTGAATACCTCTCCCATATTCACTTTACAAATTTTTTAAATTTTTATCGAGCCCTTTTTTCTATTCTTCTCTTGCGCATCCTTACATTTTATCTCCCTCTCACTCTCTTCTGACTCTTTCCATCTACTCCCCCTCCTTGCTCTCTCTCTCTCTCTCTCACACACACACACACAATTGCTTTGCCACTCACCTACTCTCCCTCCCTTTAGTTGGATACCTCTCCCATATTCGCTTTACAAATTTTTTAAATTTTTATCGAGCCCTTTTTTCTATTCTTGTCTTGCTCATCATTAAATTTTATCTCCCTCTCACTCTCTCTCACTCTCTTCTGACTTTTTCCATCTACTCCGTATTCTGTCACTCCCTCATTTGTTCCCTCCCTTCCTCTCTCTCTCTTAAGGTTCTACTTTGTGGCCCTCTCTCTATCTCATATTTTTTAAAATTTTACCGAGCCCTTTTTTCGATTCTTTTCTTGCTCACCCTTACATTCCATCTCCCTCTCACTCTCTCTCACTTTTTTCTTACTCTCTTCATCTACTCCCTATTCTCTCACTCCCTCATTTGTTCCCTCCCTTCCTCTCTCTCTTAAGCTCTCTACTTTGTGGTCCTTTCTCTGTCCCTTGTCCTCACCCAATATTTTTCTGTTACTTGCCCCTATATTGTTCATATTTCTCTCTCCCATTCCTCCCACTGTCTCTACTCCCATTTCACCCTCTATCTCTCTCGATCTCTCTCTCCCCTTCTCCCTCTCTCTTTCACGCTCCCTCAACCTTGTTCTCACCTTCTCTCCACTATTTCTATATTTTTTTTACTTTTTTCCCTCTCTCTCATTCTCTCCTTCAATATCTCTTTATCTTTCTCCCTCCCAATCCTATTTTTGCTCAGTTTATCTTGTTATTTATTCCTCTCTGTTCCAATCTCACTAATTTTCTCCATCCCTATTCTCTCTCTTCTCCATCTCTATTCTCTCTCTTGTCCCCTTTCATGCCCTCTCTCTCTCACTCGATCACTCCCTTCCTCCCTCACTATTGCTCGCTTCCTGCCTCACTCCCTCTCTTCATCTCTGTTTCTCTCTATATCCTTTTTTAATTCTCTTACTATCTCTCCCATCATCATTTTCTCCCCTTGCTCTTCCTTCTCCTCCTTCTCTCGCTCCCGCTTATTCTCTATTCTCTCTTTCAATCTCTTTATTTTGCTCATATCTTTCTTATTCCCTCTCTCTCTCTCGGTCTTCTCATTCTATACCATTCTCTGACCCTCTCTTCCCCATCGTTATCTCTTGCTCCTCTAACTCTCTTTCCCCCACCCGCTGGCACCACCCCACCCTTGATCTCCCTCTCTTCTCTCTATTCTCACTCTCTCCCCCTCTCCTCCTCTAGAATACAAACTCTCCCCCCTTCTCTTTCTACCTCTCTCACCATTCCTCTCCTTCTCTCCCTCCTTCACTTCATCTCTCTTTCTCTCTTATTTCTCACTCTCTCACTAACTCTACCTCCCTCTCACTCCTACTCTCTTCTCTCTCACTATTTCTTTCTCACTCTCTCTAGCTCTCTCCCTCTTTCTTTGTCTCATCTCTCTCACAATTCTTCCTCCTTTTCTAGCTTAATCTTCATTTTCACTCCTTTTCATCTCTAGCTCTATCCCGCTCTCCCTATGTTTCTATATTCTCTATCTTGAGTGAGAGAGAGGGGCGGGAAAGATAGAACAAGAGTTAAATACAAAAGAGAGAGTGAGGGAAGAGAGAGAGTGTCTGTGTGAGAAAGAGAGATAAGGATGTGTATGAGAGAGAGAGGGAGGGAGTGAAATAGGGAGGGGAAAAGTGAGAGAAAGAAGTGTAAGAGAAAGTGAGAAATAGTGAGAGAGATAAGAAGAGGGAGAAAAGAGAGCAATGCAATAATAAAGTGAAAGGTCAGAAAAAGAGAGTGAGTGATAAAGCAAGAGAAAGAATAAGCAAAGAAAGAGAAGGAAGTAAGAGTGATAGAAAAGAGAGCAAGAGAATGATAGAGAGAGATAGAGGGGGGCGAGAAAGATAAGAGAGAGGGAGCAATAATAAGAGAGAGAATGAGAGAAATGTGGAGATAGGAGAGACTAAGGGAAGACAGAGCAAGAGTGAGTGAGTGAGAGAGGAAGAAATTGAGTGAGAGAAAGAGGGAGAGGGAGGGAGGGAAGTGAGAGAGAAGAAGAAAGAGTGAGAGTATTGAGAGGGTAGAAGAAGAAAGAGTGAGAGTATCGAGAGGGTCAAGAAGAGAAAGGGTCTCACTCTTATATCTGTCTCTCACTCCTTCTGTCCCTCTCCCTTTTGCTCTCTCCCCCTCTCTCCCTCCCCCACTATCTCACCCTATCTCTCCCATGCCTTTCGTCTCTCTCTTCCTCCCTCACTAAATCTCTCTTCTTTCTTTCTCTCTTTATCTCTCTGCACCTCTCCCACCCTCCCTCTTTTCTAACACTTTTTTTATCTTCTCATTTTTGTTCTCTCTTTCCTTCTCTCACTCACTCTCTCTTTCATTTTCTATATCACTGCTCTCTAACATCTACATCACTGCTCTCTAACATTTTCCTTTGTTTTATCTCTCTGTCTTACTTTCTCTTGATCATTCTAGATAATAAAAGGGAGTGAGAGAGGGAGGGAAAAGAAGAGTGAGGGAGAGATTCCGACTCTCTCCCTCTCTATTATTCTCTTTGTCATATTCTCTCTCTCATGTTATATGCCTCTCCCTCCCTTCATCTCTCTCTATTTCATTCATACTCATGCTTGCTCTCTCTCTATTCTAATGCTTACTCTTTTATATCTCTTTCTCTCTCTCTCTTTCCCACTCTCTCTATCTAACTCTTGCCCACCTCCCCCCTTTTTCCCTACTTCTCTCCTCCATCCTTTCTTCTCTCTCTCTCTTACTTAGCCTCCCCATTTCTCCCTTTCTCTCTTTTCTTATTTTCTCTCTCTCTCCTTCTCTCTCCTATTCCCTCAATCATGCCTTCCATCTCTCCTTCCATCTTGTCCTCTTTAACTCTCCTTCTCTTTCTCGCTCTCTCTCTCCTCCTCTCTCTCATCACCTCTCTCTCTCTT
>NW_018251138.1:5871-8124 GCF_001263595.1 Phalaenopsis equestris | reverse complement strand
TTCACTCCCACTCTTCATAACCCCTTCTCCCTCTCAATTTTGAACTCTCCGCCTCTCCCCCATCCTTTCTTTTCGTTATTTATATCTCTCTCCCTCTTTCTCATCCTCCCTCTCTACTCCAGCTCTCTAAGTCTCATTCTTGTCCTTTTCCTCTCTCTTTTCCCTTGCTCTTCTTCTCTCACTCTCCCTCCTTCTCTGTCTTTCTCTTTCTATCTTTTTATGTTTCTCTTCCCTCTGTCTCCTTCACTCCCTCCTTATTTCTCTCCCTCTTGCTCCTCTCTCTCTCTCATCTGCATCTAACTATCTTTTTCTCTTTATCCCTCTCAGTCTTACTCCACTCTTTCTCAATTTTTCTCTTAATCTCTCTCACTCTATTACTCTACAACTCTATATATCTCTCCGTCTCCCTCTCTTTCTCTCCCCTCACTCTACCTCTCACTCACTCTCTCTCTCTATCCCCCTCTTTCTATCCCTATATCTCTCTCCATTCCTTTTTACCGCTTTTTTATTCTCTCTATCTCTTTCTATATATCTCTCATGCTCTCTCCCTCTCTTTCTCTATCTCATTCTAATTCTCCCTCTCTTTATCTTTCTCCCTCTATCTAGCTCTATTACTCTCCCTCTCACTTTATCACTCCCTCTCTGTCTATCTTGGTCTATTAACCTCTCTCTCTCCCTCTCTTTTATTAACACTCTTACTCTCTTCTCTCATTCTCTGTCACTCGCTCTCTCTCATTTTCACTTCTTGCTCTATCTCTCTCTTATCCTACTCCCACTCACTCTCTCCCTACCGCATTCTAACTCTATACACACCTCAAAAACATCCCAACAAAACTCTCCCGTTCTTCGATTCCTATCCTTATTCATTCTTCTCTCTCTTACCATCTCACCCTCTCTTAACTCTCTCTTTTTTGCTTCCTATCTTCACTCATTCGTCTCTATCTTCCCCTCTCATCCTCTCTTTAACTCTGTCTCCCTCTCCCTCTCTTGTTTACTCTAACTCTCCCTCCATTCTCTCCTTTATTCTGTCAATCATTCTTTCTTACTTGCTCTATCTCTTTTTTGGTCTCTTTAATCTCTCTCTCTCTTCTCCCTCTCGCCTTCTCCCTCTCGCTATCTCTCTTTCTTGCTCTATCACACTCTCTCTCTCCCAACACCTCCCTTTCTCTTTTCCTACTATCTCTTCTTTCTTCTTTCTCTCACTCTCTCTCATTCTCTCTCTCATTATCTTCATCTCTCTCTCACTATCTCTCTTGGTTTTTGGCATTAGCATTTCTCTCTGCACTCTCTCTCACTCATTCTATATCTATCTCACTTCCTTAGTCTCTCTCTCTCTCTCACTCACACACACTTGCTTTTCCACTCACCTACTCTCCATCCCTTTATTTGGATACCTCTCCTATATTCACATTCCATTATTTTTTAATTTTTACCGAGCCCTTTTTACTTTTCTTCTCTTGCTCACCCTTACATTCTATCTCCCTCTCACTCTCTTTCACTCTCTTCCAACTCTCTCCATCTTCTCTCTATTCTATCACACCCTCATTTGTTCCCTCCCTTCCTCCCCTCTTGCTCTCTACTTTGCAGTCCTCTCACCGTCTCTCTTCCTCACCCTATATTTTTATTTGACCTCCTTCTATTTTGTTCATATTTCTTCCACTATCTCTCTCGTGCTCTATCTTTCTCCTTCCCACAATAATTTCCGCTATCGATCTCTCTCTCTCATCCTCCCTCAACCTTGTTCTCCCCTTTCATGCCCTCTCCCTCACTCTCTTCCTCTCTCACTATTGTTCGCTCCTTCCCGCACTCTCTCACTTCTGTTTTCTTTTGCTCTCTTTATCAATCTTCAACCCTCTCTTTTCCATTCCCTACTTCTTCGCCTCGCTCTCCCTGTATCCACCTTCAATTCTATCTATTTCTCTTCTTATATCTCATCTTACATCTCTCGCTCTCTCCCACCTTCCTTCTTTGTATTTATTCTCTCTCTTCCCCTTTCATGCCCTCTCCCTCACTCTCTCGATCACTCTCTTTCTCTGTCACTATCGTTCGCTCCCTCCCTCAATCTCACACTTCTGCTTTTATTTGTTCTATCTATCGATCTTCACCCCTCTCTTTTCCATTCCCTACTTCTTCGCCTCGCTCTCGCTCTATCCACCTTCAATTCCATCTATTTCTCTTCTTATATCTCATCTTACTCTCTCTCCCTCCTTCCTTTTCTCTCTCTCTCTGTTGCTTCCTCACTTGTCTCTCTCT
>NW_018251138.1:2754-5578 GCF_001263595.1 Phalaenopsis equestris | reverse complement strand
TCTTGCTCTCTTTCTCTCTATATCTTTCCTTTCTCCCTCCATATCTCTATACTCATTTCTCACTCTGGTGAGATCTCCCTTTTTCTATACTCTCTTTATTCTCTCGCTCCTTCCTCTTTCTCCCTCTCTCACTCTTCCTCTCACTCTTCCTCAATATCACACTCCCTCTCTCTCCAATTTTTTCTCCCTTTCTTTTACTCTCATCTTTTTACTAACTCTATCTTCTACTCCATATCTCTTTCGCTTTTTTTATCTCTTTTGTATTCTTTTCTCTTTCTCTCTCTTTTTGTTCTCCTTTTCTCACTCTTCTTTGTCCCACTCCTAGCTCTCTATCTCTATCCCTCCCTCTCTCCCTTCCCCTTGTTCTCTCTCCCTTCTCTCACATTATCTTTTTTTGACTCTCCACTCTTTGAATTCTTAATCTTCTCTTGCTTCGCTCTTGTCTCACTCCCTTTATTTCTCTAAGCTCTTACTCTCACTCTTCAAGTTTAACTATTCATGTTTTCTCTACCCCTTTCTTTTAGTTTATTTTGCTTCTCTCTCACTCTCTCTTTTCGCCTCTTTTCTCTTACACTCACTATTTATATCAATCTCTTACTCTCAATCTTCTTTTTCTCTCTCTTTATTTTTCACTCCCTCAACCTCTCTCCCTCTCTTAATCTCTGTCACTCTATCTACCTTCTCTTCTACCATCTCTCTTTTAACCCCCTTTCAGTATATCTCTATTGCATTCTCATTCATTTGCTCTGTCTCTCTTTAACTCCATCCCTCTCTCTCTCTCCCCCACTTTCACCATTCCTCTCTTGTACTCCATCTTTTGCACTCTCTATCTCTCTCAATCTTTCACTCCATCCCTCTCCCTCTCCAACTCAGTCTCCATTTCTCTCTCTAACTCTTCTCTTTCTACATTTCACTAGCTCTCTCTTCCACACTATCACTCTCTATCTCTCCCATTTTCTTTTTCTCTTACCCCTCTTACTTTCTTTCTCTCTCAATCTCTTTCCTCTTCCATCTCTCACTCTCTTTCTCTTACCTCTCTCTCACTCTCCCTCTATCTCTCTCCCACAGTCTCATCACTTTATCTCTCCCTACCTCCCTCCCTTACTTGGTCTATTCATCACTCACAACCTTTCACTCTCAGCCTCTTATCGTCCTCTTCTTAGCTCTCTCACACCTTATTGCTATATCTCTCTCCCTTTCTTCTAAACTCTCTCCCTATCTCTTATCCTTTCTCTCTTATTCATTTACTTTTACTCCATTTCTCTCTCTCTCTCTCTCACTCACTTACTCTTCCTCAGTCTCTCTCACTTTCTGTCATCGCTCCCACCCCTCTCTCTCGCACTGTCTACCAATCTCTCTACGTTTTAAGCCACTCTTCACCTCTTTCTCCCTCACTCACACACACACACTCTCTCTCCATCTCCTTACTTCTCTCTCCCTCTCTCACACACACACTCTCTCCCTCCCTCAATCTCTCTAGCTCACTCTCTCTCTCCCCAACTCTCTTATCCCTCTTTGACACACCCTGTCTTTTCTCTCTCTCCATACTTATCTTATTCTCTCTATCCCTCACTCTATCCTCATCTCTCCTCTCCCTTTTTCTCCCTCACTATATCTCTCTCCCTTCATCTCTCCACCTCCCTCTTTGTGTCTCTTTTACTCGCTTGACCACTCTATCTTTCTCACTTTCTCTCCTTTTCTTTTATAATCTCCCTCTTAATCTTCTCTCTATCAGTCATCTCTCTCTCTCTCCACTCTCTTCCCTTCCCTCCCTCCCTCACTCTCTCTCTTATTGTGTCTTGCTCTCCTTCGCTCCCTCGCTATTTACTCTCTCGCTTGCTCTTTCTCTCTATCATTCTCTCCCTCTTATTATCTCTCTTACTCTGACAACTTTCTCTCTCACTCGATTGCTCTCTTTTCCACTCCCTATCTCTCTTTCATTCCAACCCTCAAAAACTCCCTACCTATGTCCCTCTTTCTCCCCCTCCATATGTTTTATCCTCTTTTTATTTCCCTCTCCCTCCTTTCCGTTCTCTCTTTATCTTCTTCAACCCATTCGCTCTCTTGCTTCCACTTTTTCTCTCTTTATCTCTCCTCCTCTCTCTCAATCTCTCTCACTCTCTCTATTCTCTAACTCTCCCTCTCTCCTTCTCACCCTCTCATTCTCTTTCCCTTTCCCTCCCTCTATCTCTCTCTCATTCTTCCATCTGTCCCTCTCTCTTTTCTCATATATCTATCTTCTCTAACTCCTTCCCTCCCTCCCTCACTTCTACACTCTCTCTATCTCGCTCACCCTCCCTCCTTCACATCCTTTATCTCTTTATCTCACGCTCCCTCCCTTCCTCTCTTCTTACCTCTCTCTTGCTCCATCTCTCTCTTATCATCTCTCTCACTCTCTATGACTCTCTCACTCTCTGTCACTCGTTTTTTACTCTATCTCTCAATTTTATGCCTTCTCTCCCACTCTCTGTCTCTTTCTCAATCTCTCCCTGATTCCAACCCTCAAATGCTCCCTCCCTACATCCCTTTTTCTCCCCCTCCCTTTCTCCTTTCCTCTCTCTATTTCTCTCTCCCTCCCTTCTCTGCTCTCCCTATGATCTCTCATACATTTTCTCTCTTTTCCTCTCAACCTCTTTCATTCTATCTTCTCTATCTTTTTTAACTCTCTCTTTTTAACTCCCTCTTTCTCTCCTTTTTCTTACTCTTTCTAGCTCTATTTCCATCTTTCTTTCTCCTTCACCTGTCTCTCTATCTCTCCCACACCCCTCTCTTGCAATCTCTACCTATCTCTCTCCCTTTCTATCTCTCTCTCTCTCAGTCTTAT
>NW_018251138.1:0-2685 GCF_001263595.1 Phalaenopsis equestris | reverse complement strand
TCTCTCTCTCTCACTCACACTCTACTCTCTTCCTCCCTCCCTCCCTAGCTTACTCTCTCTCTCTCTCACTCTCTTTCATTCTGTCTGACCCTACCACTTTTTTACTTATCTAAACCTTTCTCTTTTCCCATCTCTGTCTTGCCTCTCTACATATCTCTCTTTTTTTCCCTCCCTTTTTCTCTGCCCCACTCTTTACCTCTCATCTCTCTCCATCTCTCAAACTCCATATCTTAGTTTCTCTCACTTGCTTGTTCATTCTATCTCTTTCACATCCTCTCTCCTTCACTGTCTTTCTCTCTCTCTGACTTTTGTCTTTATTAATCATCTCCCTCTCACTCTAACTCGCTTCACTCTCCCTCTCTCCTTCAATTATTTTATCTCTTTATCTCACTCTCCCTCCCTCCTTCAATTTCTTTATCTCTTTATTTCACTCTCTTATTTCACTCTCTCACCTCTCTCACCCTCTCTTTTACCTCTCTCTTGTCTATCCCTATCTTATCATCTCTCTCACTTTATCTTCTTTCTCTCGCACTCTGTCATTCACTTTTTCTCTCTCCCCTATCTCTCTTTTTCTCGCCCTCTCTCCCACTCTCTATCTATTTCTCAATTTAAATCTCATTACAACCCTAAAAGGCTCGCCCCCTTTTCTCCTCTTCTCTATCTGCTTTCCTCTCTCTCTATTTCCATCACCCTTCCTTCTCTACTCTCTCTACCTTCTCCAATACATTTTCTCTTATCTTTGTCTCTCTACTTCTTATCTTCTCCCTCAATTTTTCTCTGTTTTCTAACTCTCTCTCCCCTTCTCTCCCTCTCTTTCTCTTTTCCTCTCGCTTTCCCTCCATCTATCTCTCTCTCAGTCTTCCTCTGTCTCTCTCTCTCTCTTTCTCTCGTCTCTCTGTCTTCTCTACCCTAATCCCTACCTTACTCCCACACTCTCTCTGTATCGCTTTCCCTCCATCTTTCACATCCTTTATCTCATTATGTCACTCTCCTTTCCTCTCTCTCTTTTTACCACTCACTCTCTATGACTCTCTCACTCTGTCACTCGTTTTTCTCTCTTGCTCTCCATATCTCTTTCTTTTATGCCTTCTCTTCTACTTTCTGTCTCTTTCTCTATCTCTCCCTCATTCCAATTCTCAAACACTCCTTCCCTACTACCCTCTTTTCTCCTCTTTCTCTCCTTTCCCCTCCATCTCTACTCTCCCTATGATCTCTCATACAGTTTCTCTCTCTCTTTTCCTCTCGACCTCTTTCATTCTTTCTTCTCTCTTTTTTTAATCTCTCTCTCTCTCCTTTTTCCTTTTTCTTTCCCTTTTTCACTCTGTTTCTATCTTTCTTCCTCTTTCTCTTGTCTCTATATTTCTCTTTCTCTAACTTCATTTCTTGCAATCTCTCACTTGCACTCCCTCAGTTGCTCGCTCTCATCTCTTCCACACCCCTCTCTTGCAATCTCTAACTATCTCTCTCCCTTTCTATCTCTCTCTCTTCATCTTACCTCAGTCTTTCCCTCTCTCCCACTCACACTATCTCTACCTCTCTTCATCCCTCCCTATATATCTCTCTCTCCCTCTCTCATACTCTCTCCCACCTTCCCTCCCTCCCCAACTCACTCTCTCTCTCCCTCACTCTCCTTCATTCTCTCTGACCCTTCCTCACTTTTCTTTTTCAACCGCTTATCATACTCTCTCTATCCCTTTCTCTTTTACCATCTCTACCTTACCTCTCTACATATCTCCCTCCTTCTTTTCCCTCCCTCTATCTCTCCCCCACTCTTTACCTCTAATCTCTCTGTCCTTCTCTTAACCTCCCTACCTCAGTCTCTCTATCTTGCCTGTTTATTCTATAGAAGAGAGAGAGATAGGTAGAGATTAAAAGAGATTAGTGTGGGAGAGATGAAAGACAGAGAGATGAAAGAGAACAAAAGCAACTGAGGGAGAGCAAGTGAGTGAGAGCGAGCAAAGGAATTAGAGAAGGAGATATAGAGAGACAAGTGAAGGAAAAAGATAGATGGAAATAGAGCTATAAAGATTAAGAAAAAGGAGAGAAAGAGAGAGAGAGAGAGTTAAAAGAGAGAGAGAAGAAAGAATGAAAGAGGTTGAGAGGAAAATAGCGAGAGAAAATATATGAAAGATCATATGCAGAGCAGAGAAGGGAGGGAGAGAGAAATAGAGAGAGGAAAGGAGATAGAGAGGGGGAGAAAAAGGAATGTAGGGAGGAAGCGTTTGAGGGTTGGAATGAGGGAGAGATAGAGAAAGTGACAAGGAGTGGGAGAGAAGGCATGAAATTGAGAGAGAGTAAAAAGTGAGTGACAAAGAGTGAGAGTCTTCGAAAGTGAGAGAAATGATAAGAGAGAGATGGAGCAAGAGAGGGTAAAAAGAGAGGAAGAGAGGGAGAGTGAGACAAAGAGATAAAGGATGTGAAGGAGGGTGGGAGAGTGAGATAGAGAGAGAGTAGGAGTGAGGGAGGGAGGAATGGAGTTAGAGAAGATAGATATATGAGAGAAAGAGATAGAGATAGAGGAAGAGTGAGAGAGAGATAGAGGGAGGGAAGGAGAGAGGGAGAAAGAGAACAAGAGGGAGAGAAGGAGAGAGAGTGTTAGAGAACAAAGAGAGTGAGAGAGATTAAGAGAGAGTAGGAGAGATAAAGAGAGAAAGTGGAAGGGAGAGAGAATGGTTTGAAGAAGAT
>NW_018251137.1:9655-15163 GCF_001263595.1 Phalaenopsis equestris | reverse complement strand
AAAAATAGTGCCGACACTAACAACTGTTCTAAAATGATTTCTAATGTAAAAACAGTCTCACAAATCTACAATTCACAATTCAACATAACATTTAAAATAATTTGTTACACTCTAAAAACAAACAGTCTCAACAATAAAGTACAACAAAACATAAACTAACCAAAAACCTAACTAAAGCATCATCAATCATCATCATCTTCTTCTTCTTCTTCCACATCCACATTTTGCTGCTAATATGG
Source organism: Phalaenopsis equestris (assembly GCF_001263595.1). Lineage (NCBI taxonomy): Eukaryota > Viridiplantae > Streptophyta > Magnoliopsida > Asparagales > Orchidaceae > Phalaenopsis > Phalaenopsis equestris. The sequence continues at coordinate 14,924 of NW_018251137.1, read as the reverse complement.
TGTAAGAACAGGGTGAGTAGTAAACTGAACTGAGTGATCACCCCTCATGTATCTGACCATTGCATCATCATAAGCAACATTATATTCAAACTTTTGTCTTGCCAAATCATCATTGTGTGCATTTCTGGCCTCCATATTTTCCATTGTGCTTTCCATTCTCAAAATATCTCCCTATTGGATCATCATCTGCTCCATAAGTTCCTAGATAGTAAGGGTACTAGAAGTAGTACTTGAAGTAGAAGGAATATCCCTGGTCCTACTTCCAAATCTCCGTCCAACATGAGATTCATAAGTCTTTATATTGGTAGTCCCAATAGGTTTTAGAGGTTCAATCCTCTCCTCATTCACTCTAAAATCAACTCCTGCCTGTTCACATTATGTGAAGATCAGGGTAGGGTGTGCTAAAACACCAGTAATCTCTCTCAAAGCAGTAGATCAAGTGTTTCAACAAATAATAAAGCCAAAATCTATCCTTCTCATTTGTTGGATTTTGTTGGATACAGTTGGATACAGAAGTTCAAGATGGCTCTATCCATTGTAACCTCACTATGATGATTTTTTGGTATCATTCTAACAAAAATATAGTGTGAGGTCTTACATACTACATTTAACATAAAAAGAGGAAAGTTTACCTTAACACCATTCTTCACCTTCCAAGCTTCTCTTCCATCAGTAATAAAATAAATAACTTCATCCAAGGCCTCGTTTGTAGAAGAAAATTTCTCATTCGTAGCAGAAAATGATTTGTACTGGCAGCTATACACATCCTCTAACTGATAAAATTCATTAATTTTTCTTGGAAAAAACTCCACCATTTTTTCCACGAATAAACACATAGTCTTCAGAAGTCTCCTTAAAATTGGCATAGAACTCCATCACTGCATCAATAATAGCCTCGATAGTAAAGTAACAAAAATTCTCCCACTACCGAACATTTATTTTTCTCTCAACTTCTTCACCCAAATTTTTAAATCCTCGATTTGGACTTACTTTTTTAGTTGTAAGTAGACTATTAATTTTTAAAATCATCATGTGGAATGTTTTAAACTTAAATCTACAAAGTAAGAGTTCTTCACAAAAGGATCTTTGCAAAATCTTCCAAGAAAATTTCAAAATTTCAGATCTCAGAAATGTAAGATAAATCCTTGGTGAAAATAAAAAAATTTGAGTTGAAAGTGTAGCTATTACCTAGAGAAGATGAAATTTGAACTTTGTTTGCCTTAAAATTGCTTCAAATCTGAGCAATAGCAAATGCTAGGTGCAAAAACTAGAGGTTGAAGATGACTAAAAGGTAAAAATGGCATTTCACTGTGCAAATCATGAATTTTTAAGGTCTGTGGGTGGTTTTCGGGTCGAGGTCGCTGTCGGCGCCCAAGCCGGCGCCGTCGGTGCCAGTTGCAAAAAAATTCTTATTTTCTATTTTTAAAATTTTTAATTTTCTTTCAATTTACTCCAGAGTTTATTTAGTCATTTTGAACATTAATTTTCATCTTAAAATAATTCACAAACAACACCAAACTAACTTTTACATATGAAAATACACTTTTTACAAATACAGTTTTCTAATCGCACTTTCACATCCATAAAGCAAACTAAATTATAATTTAGCGTCAAAATCAAGCCACAAAACTAGAATGCTGACGCAAAACTATACAAAAAATCAAAGTCAATAGAGTTTGAAAGCAAAGTAAAGTAAAGTAAATCAAATCCACACAATCACATTATATACATATTTACTTTAAAGTAGTAGAGAGCCCAACTTCTTCAATTTTTCTGCTTCATCTTCAGTACTTTCTCCTCCTCTAATATCTCCCATTTATTGGTAATGGACGTACATCTGTAGAAGGGTCGGTACAGGAATTGATTAGTTGAATTTTCATTGATCTATCCATTTTTCTCGAACATCTGCACTAATCCTGCTTCAATTGTTCCAGTATGATCAAAGTTCTCTTTCATCCTCCAATCTAGGTGATCAAAAAGGTAGTTAAGATTTTTTATTGCTGTCGTAATACTCTAAAGTTCTCTTTCTATTTTCTTCAATTTATTTTCCAAAGCTATTGAACTTCCAACTGTTTGTGGCATCTATGGTGTTGAAGCATGTGATGAATGATCCAAAACATTATCTAATGCTTCATTTCCATTCCCAATATAAATATCATCAATAGGAATCATGGTCTCCCAAGATAACCAAACTTTCTCCCAACTTTCATATGGAACTTGAGATTGACTCCAAAGTAAGAAAAATGTGGAAGGATCCCATGCTCCATATATTAGCCCATTCATAATAATACCCATAAAAGATTTGAAAAGATTTGATCCCACATCAATGAGATTTTTCATTTGAATGCAATAGTTTAAAATGACACTTTCTCTTGCAACTCTACTAATCTTCATGATAGGGAGTAATTTTGAATATATGAAAAAGTTTTATTATTTTGATATTGGATTAAGCAGTGAAGTGGAGAAACTAACGTGTCCCTCATCTCTGATTTCCTAATTATCATTTTCATCCATCAAAAATTTATATACATCTTGCATCATATTTCTCGTTGGGATAAAATTTGTATAATGATTGATTGGAATGTTTTCTATCATATACAAATCATTAATTTGAGTCGGAGTAAATAGTACATCCTTACCTCAAACGAAGAGGTCTCCTTAGGTAATTCCATATAAGTTTGCATAGAATTGCTTTACCTCTAGCACAACAACTGCAGCGGTAGTGTAGCACAGAGCGTCCAACGCCTCAGTCCAATGATTTTCTCAATCTGTGAACTTGGGTTACTCAATCCATGATTGATAAAGCCTCTCTCCTTGATAAGTCTCTTTATGTAATGAATTTATCGTATGATTTCTGCATGTCAAAACTGATAAACTTTATTAAACTGATAAACTTTATTTATAAACTTTATTTTATTGAAAACTCCATATCTTGAAGTATTTTTGGAATTGGAAGCCATGAAATTCAAAGTTAGGAACTTTTTGGGTGTCCAAGGCAATTTTTTAGGCCTTTAAAAACACCTCTCGGTAGTTATTTAGGAGTGAAATCCTAACAAAGTCCACCGCATTAACATTGAACATGCAAAACTACTCGAGACATCGTCGGTGCTCCCAATGGCACTATTGGCGCCCATTCTGACGTTGTCAGCATCTCGAACTGTTTAACTCCTTCAATGCGAATCCAAATTTTCTTCCAATACCAATATTGTCTTAATTTATGATATATAAAATTGGGTAGGTCTCAAAAGTATTATTATTTCCTAAAAAACACTTATTAAAAAAATAGTAATATATAAATATATAGATTTATATATGGGTTGCCTCCCACAAAGCGTTTGGTTTAACGTCGTCAGCTTGACATACCATTGTTTAGTCAGGATGAGTTAACATCAAAATCTCTTTAAATTGCGGTATGTGTTGTTCATAATAATGTTTCAATTAATGCCCATTAACTTTAAATATCTTTCTAGATTTAGGATCTTTAATAACAATTGAGATAGACTTTAATCACCTTAAATGGTCCTAGCCATCTGGATTTCAATTTTCCTGGGAATAATCTCAATCTCTTATTATATAATAAAACTTCTTATCCATGTTCGAACTTTTTTTAATAATATTTCTATCATGTCATATTTTTATTTTCTCTTTATAGATTTTTGCATTATCATATACTTTATTTCTAATCTCCTCAAGTTCATTGAGTTGCAATAATCTTTTCTCACCAACATCTTTTAGATTAAAATTAAATTTCTTAATATCCCAAAATGCTTTATGCTCCAATTCTATTGGTAAGTGGCATGTTTTTCCAAAAATAAATCTATATGAGGACATCATACATCTTTGAAATGTCGCATGTGCATTGCATAGTCCAAAAGGCAATCTATGTAAAGCAAATGTTCCATAAGGGCTTGTAAATGTTCTTTTCTCTTGATCCTTAAGAGCAATTGGAATTTGATGATAAATAGTATATCCATCTAAAAAGCAGTAATATTTGTTTCTAGTCAATCTATCCAACATTTGGTCGAGAAAGGGTAAAGGAAAGTGAGCTTTCCTGTTGGTCATGTTTAATTTTTTATAGTATATACAAATTCTCCAATCTGTATCTTATCTTATTGGAATAATTCTTTTTTCTCATTTACTTCAACTGTCACTGCTCATTTCTTTAGAACACAGTGAATTGGACTCACCAAAGACTATCTCAAATAGGATATATAATTCCAGCATCTAACCATTTTAAGATATCTTTTTAGCATTTCCATTAATTTTAGTTTTTGAATTTTAGTTAACTCAGAAGATACAATAACATGCAATGTAGATAAATCTCCTAAAAACACACATTTTAAAGGAGCAAGAAATATTTTCTGTTCAAGTTCAAATTGTTTAATACTTGAAGGAATAAGATTTTTATTATCATTTTCCAACAAATCTAAAGTTTCAAATTTGTCCTGAATATAATCTAAATTTTCTTCTTTTATTTCATTGTAACTCTCACTAAATTCTTCTTGCCTTAATTTTTCTTCAAACTCTTTCTTAAATTTCTCATTACTTAGATAATCAGTAACTTCCATTCATTCATTATCTTTCAAAACATTCATTATCTTTCTCTAACACAGGATATTTCATAGCTTTTGCAATATTAAATGTTACTTCTTGATCATTCACTCTCATTATTAATTTTTATTTTTGCACATCTATCATAGCTCTCCTTGTTGCAGGCAATGGTCTCCCGAAAATAATAGGAATCTCTCTATCTTCACCCATATCTAATACTATAAAGTGTACGCAAAAAATAAATTTATCCACTTTTACTAAGACATCTTTTATAACTTCTTTTGGATAGATTATTGTTCGATCAGCTAACTGAAGAGTTACAGTAGTAAGGGAAATCTCTCCTAAATCTAAATGTTTAAAAATCAATAGAGGCATAATATTGATACTCCCTCCTAATTCTGATAAGGATTTCCAAAAAAACTACTTACCAATTTCACGAGGTATAGTAAAACTACTACGATCTTTTATTTTTTCAAGAAGCTTTTTCTGAATAATAGCACTACACTCTTCTCAGAGTGCAATGGTCTCATGATCTGCAAACTTCCTTTTCTTGTTTAGTATATCTTTCATGAATTTCACATAACTTGACATTTGTTCAAAAGCCTTAATGAAAGGAACGTTTATCATTAACGTTTTAAGGATTTCCAAAACTTTTGTAAATTTTTTGTCTTTATTCTTGTACTTCAGTTGTTGAGGAAATGGAGGTAATGATGGAGGT
>NW_018251137.1:1767-9622 GCF_001263595.1 Phalaenopsis equestris | reverse complement strand
TTCATTTTCATTATGGTCACTTTCAATCTCTTCCTTTTCTTCATCAACTTCAATTTCTCTTTGGATTCTTGTTTCAACTTCTTTTCCACTTCATAATTGAATAGCTTTAATTTTCTCCTTATTTGGATCGTTTGGATTAACTTCCAAAGTACTCGAAAGATTTCTTGAAGGTTTCTTACTAAGTACAGTAGCAATATGTCCTAATTAATTTTTAATATTTCTAATAATAGCCCCTTGAGTTTGTATTTGATTTCCAATATTCAACACTACTCCTTCCATCGTCAGCTTCTTTTCCTTAACTCGTGGGTTATGGTTAGAAATAAATCTAGGAGGATAATAAGGTTGATAATAAGGATTTCCTTGGCTGTTTAAATTTCCTGATGGGTTCATTGAATTATTATAACTATTCTAACTAAAATTAGGGCTATTTTTCCATCCAGGGTTGTAAAAGTTAGAATAGGAATTATTATTTTAATTATTTATAACATTTAAAGTTTCATAAGATGATTGAGTATCAATTATCTGCCCTAGTGAATTTCCTCTAATAATGGTGGAATTTGAGTATAGTTCACACCAACTAGATCAATCTTTTTTGATAAAGCAACAATTTGGGATGTTAAAATAGACATTGCATCATTAAAATAGACATTGCATCAGACATTGCATCAGGGTCATGAATACTAGCTACTCTCTTAGGATTTACCCGTTCAGAAGGGTTGTTGAAAGGTGTTAGTAGCCATTTTATTTATTGAAGAGTATGCTTCATCAAAAAGTTTTAACATTAGTGATCCTCTTACATTAGCATTTATAATAGATCTAAATGATCCACTAATCTATTGTAAAAAGTTTGAATTATTAACCAATCTAGTAAAGTATGGCGTGGACATTTTCTGAGGAGATCCTTAAATCTTTCTCAGGCTTCATATATCATTCCCCTTCAAACAAATAAAAAGATATAATATCATTTCTAAGCTTAGCGATTTTCGAGGCTGAAAAATATTTAGCCAAAAATTTTTGCAGTAGTTCTCCCTAAGTTCGATAGATCAAGGTGCTAGTGAATTTAACAAAGCCTTAGCTTTATCCCTTAATGAAAAAGGAAAAACTCTAAGCCTAAAAGCATCATTAGACACTCCCACATATTTAAAAATACCACAAATTTTAAGAAAACTAGCAAGATGTAAGTTAGGATCTTTAGCAGGTGTTCATCCAAACTGATTATTTTGTACCATTTAGATAATAGCAAGTTTAAGTTCAAATGATATAGTAGGAACATCAAGATTTTAAATAGTTAAGTGAAGTTCACCTGCAGTTGAATTAGCATATTATTTTTAATATCTTTGTCAAGTTTTATTTATTTGATTGTCTAAGTTATTTACCAATTCGTTCAATTTTTTAATTTCTTTTTATTGTTTTCATATTTTCTAGTAGTACGTTCTAATTCCGAATTGTAAGGTACTAAAACTTTAGATCCAATATTTTGCATAAACAAATATAAAAAGAAAAGAAAAATTTCTTTAAATTACTCTTAAATATATATTGTTATATATAAAAATATATTTTATTTTTTATTATATATATTTTTTTATTTTTCTCTAGATTTTCTAATTTAACAAATCTATTTAATTTATTGTTACCTTCCCTGGAAACGGTGCCAAAAACTTGATCCCAAGAAAATATAGATGAGTAAAATTTATAAAGTTGACTCCGCTTTACAACGGTGCCAAAAACTTGATGTGATATTTTATGAATAATAATGTTAAGCACTTAATGTTGAGATTCTATGCAAGTATACATATCATTATCAAGTATTATAAGCCTTTCTAATTAAGTCCCAAATATTGATCCCGCGAAGAAGGTTTAAATTTGAGATTATAAACTAACTAGAAAATTTGCAGAAATACAATGAAATTACTGTCACTAATTTTGAATGTTTTAAATATTATCAAAACTAAATTATTAACAACTAGTAAAATTTAAATGCAAAGTTTAAAACAGTAACTACTAAACTATATTTATGTGATGAAGTTTTCTAATATGAAAAAGCAACTTTCCCACTACAATGAAATTTTGGTGAAATGAGATGAAATAAATGGTTTAAATTTGTATTGTGCCAAGCTGGTGAAATTTTAATTCTCTACCCTGATTCAGTGTTATAGAAAATTATTGGTTAATCTCGGGTTTAGTTCCTAAATTTGTGGCTAGGCTAGGAGGATACTAGCTCCCTCTCCAGAGCTCCCACTTCCCTTCCTGTGAAGGCTAACTCTCACTTGAGTTCTTAAACACTAAGATTGAATTGGGGATTTTTAGTCTATCACCCCAGAAATCTTCAATTCTACACCCAATAATCTATATTTCCCTGTTTTTTTGCACTTAATTCCATAAATGAAATACTCCTTCGTGGACTTGCATGTGATTCTCACTCTGTTGTAGAACTCATACTCCATTTTCTGGATCATACGTTTCACAACGTATTTTAACAATACAATTGGCCGGATTGAAAAATAAATTAAGAGCGGAGTTGAAAAACTATCACAATTTATTATATAGTTTACCATTCGCACATCCAAAATATCTCTCCATTTCACCATATCTCAGAGTAGAGAGAAAGATAACAGAAACTACTCAGAATTCATGAGAAACATACAACAAAGCACAAATTTCATATATAAAGGGAAGTTCATACAACAATAGTAGAAAAACAACACTTACCGAAAACTCTTTCTCCAAGCAAATCCCTTGTAGCCTCTTTTATGAAATGTAGGAAAAAGAAATCTCTCACTGCTCTCTCTATCCAACACTCTTAGAGAGTAATTCTCCCCTAAACTCACCACAAAAACTCAAAAATATAAAGAAAATAAATGACTAATTGTGTGGAATGGTGTGCAAGGAAGTAAAACGGTGCGAAGGGGGTGAAGAGATGCAAAGAGAGATAAAAAACTAGCAGAGGAGTGCACAGAGAGTATTTTTTAAGACTTTTGGTGCTAAATAGAGCCTAAGGTTGATTTTCCAATATGTGCATCCAAAAACTCTTAAAAAAGCATCCAAATTCATCAAATCTTCCCTAATCTAGGTCTGCACCGACATTGGCATCATTGGCGCCCATTCTGGCACTATTGATGCTGACAATTTTTCAAAAATTCCATTTTGACTCCAAACTTCATCCTTTTTTATTCTTTTTCTCTCCAAGCTCTAAAAATCAACAACTTGCAATAAAACAAGAAAAATACCTTCCTTTAAAGTGTAATATGACCATAAATGAGAGTAAAATATGGGTCTAAAAATGTATATATTTTTGGTGTATTAGGAAGAAGCTAATAGTTGTATAATATTGTGGATAAGTCTCCTCGTGAAGGATTACAATGGATGTAGCTCCAAAGGCATTATTTTATGTGATAATCCATTAGGATGAAGCTTGAGTTCTTGTTTTGGCTCCTCTCGATTGGGTAGCTTGGGAGGTGGATAAGGCTACTTAAAAGAGTTTAAATTAGCCTCTCCCATATGGATTCATTGGTCATTCAATGAACTTGGAAGGGGATGACACATATCCCTTCATTCCCATTTTTTATGCCTTGATCATGATGACCCGAATCATGTGTTGGATAAGGTTTTAGATTGGTTTTTCTTTCATTAGATGAAGGTCGAGGTGAATGATGAGCTCACTACATCTTCATTCCAAATTTCATGAAAGAATGCCACATCATTCTTCCCTTCATGATGTCTTCATAACAACTTTGTTTGAGCCAATGGTCATGACTCATGACTCATTTATGAATTTTAGTCATGTCATGGTGTGTTACATGGGTCATGGGTGACCTATTATCAATTTTTCATATAGTGAATTTAGGGTTTAAGTATAAAGTAAGATTTTTGGATGGCCATGGGAAGTCGTCTTGCCATGGGTTTAAACCAATACTTTAAACTTAAACCCTAGGCCTATAGTCCTTAATTTCACTCTCTTTAATTAATTAAATGATTAATTAATTAAGAGAATAAAATAATTTAATGAAATGACCTAATTTTGACAAAAAATAATAATGTTGATCAAGTTTGACCAAGTTAACCATGGTTGACTAGGGTTGACCATGGTTGACCAATTGAGGTCTAGAGTTGACTAGTTAGACTTACATGACCATGTCATGGTTTGTTTAGTCATGAGGCTATTAGGTATGGTGGTATGACCTGGGTTTGACCATGGTTGACTAAGGTTGACCAGGATGGTCAAATTGAACATATGGTGATGTCTTCACCATATGGTTATCATTTGGATCTATGGATGACCAAACGATCAATGTGGTGACCAACAGGTTCAAAATTGACCATTTTGACCAAAGTTTGACTAATGGGGTCCACAATTTATCAAATGCTCTTATTTCAACAATTTGGTTTCTAGGTTGACCAAGGGGTGCAGTTTGACCAAGTTTGACTATTGTTGGCCATTTTGACCAAATTTGAAAAATAGCGTCAATTGGATGTCTATACTAACCAAATAGTTCTTGTTGTAACTTTTGGGTTAGGGTTTGACCAAATCAGTGTTTGTCATAACTGATCTGATCATTTTGGGGTATCATCCCCCAAAAAGGGTATGTTGCGGGTTATATTAATTTTAAGTGTTTTTTAAACTTTAATAAGTTCAAAGGGGTCAATTTTTGTAGACCTTATCCTAAGAGTAAACTTAGTGATCATGATTATCATTTCCAAGTCTTTCTGAAGATCACGAATCAGTTTGAGTGATTCAAGATACATCTTTTCTATGGGTGTCATGTTAAGGTCCGCACAAAAGTGAGGTTAGTAGTGTGCGTGAGGTTTGAGAGAGAGAAGTCTTGGGAGAAATGAGGATTTTTTTAGAGTTATAAGAGGAGAGGGAAGGTGAGAGATTTCTTCTTCATTACATTTCTAAGAGAGAATTGAGTGTGATTTTAGAGAGGGAAAGTGCTTAATGAAAACTTCAAGAGATTTGCTTGAGGACTATGAGATAAGTTGTGTTCTTTCTTTTTTTTTTTTTGTAAACTTGTTTATATATTTATAATCTCGTATCCTTCTCATGCATTTTGAGTAGTCTTCTTTATCCTTCTCCCTACTATAAGATCTGATTTTGTGTGAAATTAATTTGTTATGTAAGGTTTTTAATGTCAATAAATTGTATTGATTCAAACTCTGATCTTCTTTAGTTTTCAATCTGGCCAATTGAAATGTTAAGATTTACTAATAAACATAGGATCCAAAAGGGTTATTCTTTCTTCAAAAAGGTAAGATTCACATTCACTTTCAAAGGTGAGAATGTAGTTGATGGGGCTGAGTGCAAATAAATAAGGAGATATACTTTGATGGCCGTAAAATTTGAAATTTTAAGATGATAGAATAAAATCCCTAATTTGGTTAAGTTGCCTGGACACTAAAAAAAGATTGTTAGCCCTCAAGAGAGGGAGAAGTGAGAGCTGTGGAGGGGCAGCCAATATCCTCTCAACCTAACCACGAATTTAGGGACTAAACTCTAGATTAGTCAATCTTTTACATGCACTATCAGAGGGTAAAGAATAGGATTGCTCCTATTCAACACAACACATTTTTATCTATATTTTGAATGATTTTAGTTACTTTAAAATCCATAAAATTATTGTAAAAGGGAATGATGATTTCTTAAATTTGAACTCTTTATTACAAAATTTTTTTAATCTTAATGAGTTTACTTTTGAAGTTTAGCAAATAGCTTAAATAACCTAGTTCCTTCAATTGAATTTCATTTAGCATACAGTAAAATTACTTTAGATTTTTTTTTGTGTAGTTAAGTTATGTAGTTTGAATATTGCGTTTTACATTATAACTATAATAATTTCCAACTCCCTGTGGGATCGATACTTAAGACTCAATTAGATCCCTTAATTACTTGAGCGATACAAATACTTGCATTATTTTTATGGATTGATAGTTTAAAGATTTTAAAAGATAAAACTATTTATTCTAAATTTATTTTTTTATTCAACTGCATATTTACTATTCTTTCTTTCGTGTGTGTATCGTAGTACTGAAAAAAAAATACGATGCACCACAAAAACTTGGCATCATGTAACATTCATCATCTTTACCTTTTGCATTATACTTCATTGCATTGAAATATTAAAAAAAATTGTTTCATCATTGAAGCACATAGTCAATTCCCCTTTTTATAGATATATGTTTCCTCTTCCCGTAGATTCATGTGGTCTCCCCAAAATGATAGGTTTCTCCTTATCTTCCTTTATGTATAGCACAATGTAATCAACAAGAAAGATAAATTGATCCACTTTCACTAAAACATCCTCTATAATGCCCTTAGGAAATGTTATTGAATGATCTGTTAATTTCAAAGTTACAATAGTAAGATATATTTCTCCTAATCCTAGTCTTTTAAATAAGATTAATGGCATAAGGTTAATGCTTGTAGCTAAATCTAATAAAACTTTCCCATAAAACCTGTATCCTATTGCACATAGAATTATGAAGCTATCAGGATCGTTGAGATTCTAAGGAAGCTTTTTCTAAACCATAGCAATTCACTCCTCACTAAGTGCAACAGTCTCGTTATCTTCTAATTTTATTTTTCTTTTAAGAATATCATTCATAAACATCACATAGCTTGGCATTTATTGTAAGGCTTCAGCAATTGGAATATCATTCGTAAGCTTTTCATGGATTTCCATAAATTTTGAAATTTGTATATCCAACTTTTGTTGATGAAGTCTCTAAGGAAATAGAGGTTGTGATTTTTCCAAGTCAATTTTTAGTGGAGAAATAGGTCTCTCAAAACCTTTAAGAGTGTCCACTTTAGGCTCTTCAATCTGCTCTCTCCTACTTCAATCTCTTCTTGAACTCTAAATTCCAACTCTCTTCCACTTCTAAGTTGAACAACTTTTACTTGCACTTTATTCTGGACTTTACAATTTACCTCTGTATTAATAAGAAGTGTTCCTTGGGATCTCGTATTTAATGAATTTACTATTTGTCCCACTTGATTCTTAATATTTTTAATTGTAGCTCCTTCAATTTGTAATAATTTCCCATTTGTAACACCAAATCTTCTATAGACAACTTTTCCTCCTTAAATTGTAAATTATTGTTAATACCTGGAGATAAAGTAGGTTATTGACCTCAATTTTTGTTGAGGTTTAGTTTTTCCTCTTTAGTAGCCTAGGCTCTAGCCATAGGACTTTTACTGTTGACTATTCCTAGAAAACTAGACATGGAACCCTCACCACTAGAAATTCCAAACTTTTTCTCTACTCAGCTTGAAGTTCCACATGTTGCTCTCAACCTCTAAATACTTAGTAGGTGGGGTCACTGTGAGGGAAACTCAGGATGAGCCACCCTTAGGATTGCTGGATCTTAGGGTTGACCTTGGGTGTTGGTCTTGAGCAAAGGCACTCACTACACTCACTACAGTCATCTACACTCACAATCACTCACAACCCAAAACTCAAATCTCTAGCTTAGATCCTTTGATCTTTTGGGATACTTATGTAGATGGTCCCCTAAACCTACTAGCCCTAGGGTTATGCTTTGGCTAAGACTACTACATAGAGGACCCAAAATGGGGTTTCCATTGGTCCATGGCTTATTTATGGTGGTTGGCACTCTAACTCTACCAAGATACCCAACCTACCCTTTTACCCCTAAATTCCCCCAAATTACCTAGATATCCTTGGGACCCCAAATTTGGCCAAAATCTCCAAATCTAGCCCAAATACCCAAACTTGTTCAAAAATCATTTCAAACACCTTGAAAGTACCCAAACTACCAAAAATTACCAAAATTGGCCAAATTACCAAAATACCCCTCCATAATCCAAAATCCCAAAAATTCCAAAAATTCTCAAAAAATC
>NW_018251137.1:0-1137 GCF_001263595.1 Phalaenopsis equestris | reverse complement strand
CCCAACATGACCAAATTGATTAAAGTTCAAAATTCCTTCAAATTGACCCCCCAATTGGACTCAAAACCACTTCCATCCTTCACCAAAGTTGTTCCTTATGATCATATACACCAAATTCAACAATAAATTGGGCCAATTAAAATAGCTAGCCTAACGCAAACCCAAGTTTTGGTCATTTGCACCCACTTGGACCCATGCATTAAATGTGACCTAACCACCCTAAGGCCACCAAATTAACTCCACCACAGCCATTAGTTGGACTTAGTGACCAGTCTAAACACCATGAAATCATCTAAATCAAGCCATGTACCAAAGGTCCCCCAAATTAAGGGATCTTTTTTCCAAAAATGCACATGCTTAAGATATCTTTGCCAAATCCAAGCACATTTGCATTAAATTGCTATGATGGATTCCTCTGGGTTTCGCTGACTTCCCTGAGCCAAGAAGTGATCAATGCCTGGCCGGCTAGCCACCTTGGTGGTTGAAAAATGGCCAAAACCATGGCCAAGACTAGGGATTTTCACCCAATTCAAACCCAAAGGCCAAATCAGCCCAGCTGCTCATTTGAGCTTCTCTGCCCTCCACATAACCAACCAAATGCACCCCTCAATTGGCCCTAGCAGCCAGCCTAGGCCATTTATTTAAACTCCCCCTCCATGTAAAAAGGGGGAGAGCTTGAAATTCTTTCGGGAGACTCAGTAAAACTTCTTCCAGAGCTTCCTGGAGACCTCTTTAGCTTAACCAAACCTTCCTTAGCCACTCAAATCAATTGCTTCAGTTCAATTTTGGAGCTCAATTTCAAGGCCGAAACAGGACATCCTCCAAACATCCACCAAATTAAAATTACTTGCACCCACACCATCCCAACATCAAGATAAGAAGATCCCCCATAATAACCTTAAACCGAGCTTATTTTAATTATTCATGAGTATACAGTCAATTTAAGGGTTCATCAACCGTATGGATGTTCTACTAGTCAATACGAGCATTTTAAAAAACAATTCACTCAATTTTGTTGAGAATCAAGTGAGATATTAGCATTTTAAAATGGACGGTTTTCGGGTCCTGTTCATTTGGTACGATGACCCGTGACCGTCAGATTGAGCATGTATTGATCGGATGGCCCTGATCGCGTCG
>NW_018251136.1:2116-2457 GCF_001263595.1 Phalaenopsis equestris | reverse complement strand
TAATATATTCATGCATATGCACTACAACATGCAAATGAGCAAGTGGTAGGTCGATCCATATGAAGCATCTGGTTAAACCAAAGTATTGTGTCAACCGGATCAGGGTAGCCGGCTGAGACACAAGTGATGTGACCGGTTTGGGATAATCGATCGAGGCACAAGTGGTGTCGGTGCAGATGCAGGTGCAAGATATAAGATGCAAGTGCAAGTGCAAGGTGCAAGATGCAAGTGCAACGTGCAAGGTGCAAGTGCAAGTGCAAGTGTGATATATGACACACAATATGTAACAATGCAAGACATACATATGCAAACAATGAGGTGCAAATGACCACACATGATAG
>NW_018251136.1:0-718 GCF_001263595.1 Phalaenopsis equestris | reverse complement strand
AGCGCCTTTTTTTTTTTTTTTTTTTTTTTGAGAGGGAGCCGTTTTTTTTTTATTTTGTTTTGGGAGAGAGAATAGAGGAGAGAGGGAGGAGGGAGGAGAGAGGAGAGCTGTTTTTGAGAGAGAGAGAGAGAGAGAGAGGGGTTTTAAAAAAAATCTTTTTAAAAACCCGTATAATAATATTATAATTATAGTATAATAATAATTATTATTCAATTAACATCTCCCCCCACATTTTCGTCGAACACGTCATCACGACAAAATGAACATCTCTCCAAGGTAAAATTGACATTCTGGACGCACCGGTGTGGTCAATTTTGTTATCCAAGGTCATTCAAACCATTTTTTTAGCAATTTGATCCAAAATAATAATTTTTGCATTTTTACCCCGCCACGAAATCGTGGTGAAATGAGCGTCTTTCGTAGATGAAATCGACGTTTCAAACGCACTCATGTGGTCCATTTCGTCGTCTGAGGTCATCTGGATAACTTCGCCGACGAACGGGTCAATTTTAGCCAATTTCGTGCACGACGCGATATCTAATTTTCGTCAATCGCGCGTGGACAACTTACACCTATGACATCCAAAAATTGATGCCAACAACCAAGTTCATTGAAAAAGGTGAAGTTAGTGGGAGTTTGGAACCACATGAAGTGGAGATCCAATAAATTGGGATTCAAGTTCATTTACCCAAAATTTCTTCTCAAATTGTTATTCCTA
>NW_018251135.1:0-936 GCF_001263595.1 Phalaenopsis equestris | reverse complement strand
CCCATTATTTGAGCCCAATTTTGACTTGGGTCAAAAGCCAAATTTTGATCATATGAACTAATCTCACCAATCTAAGCCCATAACCTAGTTAATTGGCCCCAATTAATGTTGAAAAATCTTCATAATATTCCTATACATGACAATCAACCATAAATTGGTCAACCATAAATTGACCTTGGTGAAGTATCACATCGATTTGATTTTGGCCTAAAACCAAAGTTCCCAAATTTAGCCCCAAATTGGCTAAGTCCCCAAATTTCACCCAATTGATTGCCTTAACCCCCAAATTAGCATCCAAATCATGTTGAAAACTCTTCATGAGGTCCATGTTGACCATTTACAACATTCAATTCGGACTTAGCCCAAGGCTAACCCAAACTAGACCCAAGCCTAGCCTAAAATGACCAAATTGATTAAAATCAAAATTCCCTCAAATTGACCCTTCAACTCAAAACCACTTCCATTCTTCACCAAAGTTGTTCCTTATGATCATTTACACCAAATGCAACAATTTATTTGGCCAATTGACATGGTTAACCTAGCCCAAACCCAGGACATGGTCATTTGCACCCATTCGGACTCATGCACTAACTGTGACCTAACCACCCTAAAGTCACCAAATTAACTCCATCACAACCATTAGTTGAACTTAGTGACCAGTCCAAATACCATGAAACTACCTAAATCAAGCCATGGACCATAGGTCCCCCATTTCAAGGGACATTATTTCCAAAAATGCGTGTGCTTAAGATATCCTTACGAAAATTAGGTATTATTGCACTAAATTGTTGTGACATTCCCCTGGGTTCCCTGAGCTCTTAGCCATGTCCCCCCGGCTGGCCGGCCATCCTAGTGGCCGGAAAGCTCAAAACCCAGAGCCACCCCCATGGAGCTTCATCCGAATAAAACCTAGAGGCCAGCTCATCCAAATCAAAC
>NW_018251134.1:46874-47426 GCF_001263595.1 Phalaenopsis equestris | reverse complement strand
AACCAGCTTGGTTATAATCAGTTACGTTATTAACAGAAATAGTCAAAACGTAGCCAACATCACAACCGTTATATTCATAAGACCCCGGAGGGACAAAAAGATAATCATACAAAGTCAAGGGTTCGAGGACTTTCTTCCCCGAATCCGAAACAACCAATCTAGTAGAGACAGCCCATATTCCACCCCCCGCGCTATTAATCTTGGTAGTAACGCTCTTCTTTCTCTTGTTCTTTGTCTTGGATGATGACGGATTTTCTGGTGAAATCTTCATCTCGGGCTCGGTATGCTGCAGACTCTAAACAGAGACTTGTTTTGATGCAGCAGACTGTAGCTTGTTCAGTATCTTCTTGGACGATCTGCTCCATACCTCATTCCATCCTTCTTCGGTATTTGTAGAGGATTGTTCTGATGAATCCTGCATTTGATTGAGGACCCTCTTGAGTTCATCCCAATTTGTACTCCATCCATCTGTTCCGACATATGGATCGATTGGGGAGATTGGCTCAGCTGAAATCATGTTTACGGAACCCTTTTCAGGTTCTCTCAAATATT
>NW_018251134.1:45519-46834 GCF_001263595.1 Phalaenopsis equestris | reverse complement strand
TTAAAGACAAAACACTTGTCAATAGTGTGCCCAAGCAACCGATGGTACGGGCAATAATTCGGTTCATTCTACTTATCCACTTCTTCGGATTTCTTCGGATCATGCAGTTTGAATTCTGATTCCTTCATCAAACTTTTGAATATCTTAGGTACAGCTTCATCTTTGAAGGAGTAAACAACTTTCTGTCGCTCCAACAGGGATATTTTTTTACCCGCTGTTCGGGGTGATCCCTCCTGAGATGGTGGTTGGTTGGATTGACTGCTTTGTTTCTGATGATCTTCTGCATCTATCTTTATTGGCTGCTTCCCTTTGTCGACAGTTGCAACTACCCCTAATTTCTTTTCAAATACTCTAGTTACCTTAGCCTTTTCATGTGGCTCCATGTGCTTCATTTTTTCTTGCAGGCTGCTGGCTTTACTGAGTAGCTTCTCGAAGAATTTGATGGTGAGTCCCGTAAGCATGAAAGCTACTGGCCCATGAATGCTTTTGAGTAGAATCTCAATTGCATGATGTTCCTGTAGCTGAGGTTCACATTTCATGCTAAGGTTTTTCCACCTCAAGATATAGTCTATCAAGGTTTCAGTAGGCTTCTGCTTCTCCATCATGAGTTCTCCAATAGACACATAATGCTGTGCTTCAGCAAATCTTTTCACAAATAACTGTTCCAACTCAGAAAATGTTTTAACTGACCCGTTGGGCAGGTCAGCGTACCAGTCGAAAGCGATCCCTGATAGGCTACTAACGAACTGTTGGTAGAGTAGAGCTTCACTATTCCTTGTGTTTCCACAATTGGCTCGAAAATGTGTTATGTGTTGTCTGAGATTTCCTGTCCCATCGAATATCTTAAAGTTTGGGGTTACATAGCCCTTGGGAAAAGGCACAGCATCAAATTCCTCCGGATAAGGTATACCCTTTAAAATTGATGCACCGCCCTTAGACTGGGCTAAGGCATCCCGTACTTGTTCAACCATTTGCTTGAACTCTTTTTCTCGCATGGCACTTGATGGAGAATCCTTCTTCAATTGTTCTTCTTTGTCTGTCGAAGTAGTCTCCCTTCTTTCATCTGTGATGTGTATGATTTCTGGCTGGTTAATTTCCGGAGAAGCCAATCTTGATGCTTGTGATTGCCCCTGAATGGTGGCCATGACGGTCATAGCGGCAGTCATTTCTTCTATTCTTTTCTACAGTAGAACAACTTATTCATCCCTGAGGAGGATAACCCTTTGCAGCTCATCTACGGCGTTCTCTTCAGTGTGAGGTTGCGCCTCGCGCGTAGATGTGGTAGCTCTGGTTTCGATCACATGGACAACCCTGT
>NW_018251134.1:37741-43107 GCF_001263595.1 Phalaenopsis equestris | reverse complement strand
GCTCAGCTGAAATCATGTTTACGGAACCCTTTTCAGGTTCTCTCAAATATTCCTTCGGGATTGTAATATTCTCTTCCTTAAGGTTCTTCTCGAGCCAATCTTTAAAGACGAAACACTTGTCAATAGTGTGCCCAAGCAACCGATGGTACAGGCAATAATTCGGTTCATTCTACTTATCCATTTCATGGGGTTTCTTCGGATCATGCAGTTTGAATTCTGATTCCTTCATCAAACTTTTGAATATCTTAGGTACAGCTTCATCTTTGAAGGAGTGAACAACTTTTTGTCGCTCCAACAGGGATATTCTTTTACTCGCTGTTCGGGGTGATCCCTCCTGAGATGGTCATTGGTTGGATTGACTGCTCTGTTTCTGATGATCTTCTACATATATCTTTATTGGCTATTTTCCTTTGTCAACAGTTGCAACTACCCCGGATTTCTTTTCAAATATTCTGGTTACCTTAGCCTTTTCATGTGGCTCCATGTGCTTCATTTCTTCTTGCAGACTGCTGGCTTTACTGGGTAGCTTCTCGAAGGATTTGATGGTGAGTCCTTGGTGCCTGGTGTTGCTGTGAAGCTTGAGAAAGGAGTTGGATTTCTCTTTAAGGGGTTCCTTAGGCCTGGTTTGATCCTCTAGCACTTTTTCCTTTGGTCTTGTTTGGGGAAGCTGAGGTTTTCTGCTATTTTTAGAGGAGTTACTGTTTCATTGGTTCGCTGAAGCTGCTAGCCTTCTTCTTCCATTTTAGCTGGTGTTTGTTTTGGCCTGGGGTCTATCTCTACTGTGTCTTTTGTTCTTTTTGTGGTTGGGCTTGGTTCTAGCCATCTTCCTTTTTTCTTGCTTCTTGCTCTTTCTCTGTCTTGAGGGTGCTGGCTGGTGAACCATGTCCACCTCTATTGATCTTGACACTAATTTGCAATGGACTAAAGCCACCTATTCTGGGGTTGTAGGAAATCCCTCTTTCTTTTTGTTGGACCTTAATTTACTAGTCTTCGCTCAGGAATTTCATAACATTGCTGCTGGGAGAGGTTCTGCCTCTTGCATTCATCCAGTGGGCTCAAAAGATGGAGAACCAGCTGCTATTTTTTCTGAAAAGGAGATAGCTGATTTAAACTTGGAGGTTCAATTTACTCTAATTGGCAAATTCATCTTGGGCCACCCAAAGATGGAACTTGTAAGGAAATATTTTGACTCCTTGAAAATTTCAGAGTGAAAGCTAGGTCTGCTGGATGGCAGGAGTCTACTAATCCAGATGACATAGGAAGAGGACTATGCTACAATATTTGCCAAACAATCCATCAACATAGCTGGAACATAAATGAAAATTTTAAAATGGTCACTTGATTATGACCCATCCCAAGAACCTCCCACAGTGCATATATCGTTTAAGCTACCTAAATTGCCATTGCACCTATTTAAATTGAATGCCTTCTTAAATATTGGGTGCACCTTGGGTACACCTTTGAAGGTAGATGTTGTTACTTTTAATAAAGCCAGACCAGCCAGTGCAAGAATCTTAGTGGAAAGGGATGTTACTCTTCCTGATGTCAAGAGGATATGGATTTGGGACACTAAGAGGGGGTTTTGGCAAGAAGTAATCATGGAGCAAAGACCCCATTATTGCCAACATTGTAAAATGTTTGGTCATACTAGGGAGAGATGCTATAGGTTAAAACCCCCCAATAGAAGGGTTTATCACCAACCTCAGCAGGAGTTGGTTGATGCTAACAACAATCTCCTGGAAGTTGGAAGTAAAGAAGTGCACAAGAGTTCCTCTACTGTTGCAAGGATAGATGAGACTCTCATCCAACAGGATATCTCTTTTGTGGCAGAGACAGTTAGAAATGTTAGCACAGTTGCTGGTCAGAAATCTACAAAGGATAAGAACTTGGAGATTCAATCAGAGATTGAGACAGTTAGGGAGGTGATGCTTGCTCCCTTATCTCCCAGAAATTTAAAGAACGATGTGGTGGATTCAGTGGTGGCTTCCCCCAGCCAGAACTTAGTAGAAGCAATGAATAAAGAACTGGAGTTAGATTGGCAAATTTAGAAAACTAAAAAGAAAAAGAACTACAAATCAGAAGGACAAGACCTTGACAAAGCAAGGGAGCTTCAAATTTTGGAGGTATATATCAATCAGATATAAAAGGCTCTAACAAAACTAGAGGGAGGACTAGGTCAAGGTCCCAACCTTACTCTTCTCCCTTCTCCCCATGATCAACTTGCTGTGCAAATAAAAAGCATAAACTTTGGTGCATAGCCATTTTGGAACCCATGGTTCATCTCAACACTTTGAAAATTGCAAAAGTCTTCCCTGGGTGCAAATTTTGGTGCATAGCCATTTTGGAACCTATGGTTCATCTCAACACTTTGAAAATTGCCAAAGCATTCCCAGGCTTCAATCTGTTCGCTAATATCAGCAACAAAATTTAGGTTTTCTATAGGAAAGAAATGAAGTGCTTTATCTTACTTAACCCTACCCAAATCTTACATATGAATCTCAGCTTTGTGGATATGAAGGTTTTTGCTTCTTTTGTCTTTGCAGGAAATTCTAAAGTTGCTAAAATTGATCTCTGGGAATCCCTACAGCTCATCCAAGGTTCAATTGATAAGGCTTGGCTTTTGGGAGGAGACTTCAATTGCATTTCCTCTCCTGCTGAGAGGAATGGTGATAGACCTCCCAACCCCACCACTATATCATTCTTTAATGATAGTATCCAAAAAATTGGGTTATTTGATCTGCGGTTCAGTGGTCCTAGCTTTACTTGGAGAAGGAAGGACAAGTGGGAAAGGTTGGACAGAGTGCTTGCCAATGATAATTGGATCCAAAAGTTTTTGCAGACTTCCATCACTCACTTAAGCATTGTTGGTTCAGACCACAGGCCTTTACTGATCACTATAGAGAATAAGGTGACAAGCCAAAAAAGCTCTTTCAGATATCTGAATGTGTGGTCTCAACACTTGAACTTCTTGAATATTATTAAGGAACATTGGAAGAATGACCTTCACCCTGACCCCTTCATCAACCTGAGGATTAATCAAAAAAAGGTGGCCAAAGCTCTTAAACAGTGGAGCTGGGACACTTTTGGGGACATCCTGCTGATTGTAGATAAGGTTGAAAAGGAGGAAATTGATCTGGAGGAGGAGCATAGCAAAGGGAGGATTAATGAAGCTATTTTTCTTGAGGCAAATGAAAAACTCTTAAATGCTGTTCAGTGGCAGGAACAATTCCTACAACAAAAGGCTGCCAAAATTAAATTTACTGAAGGAGATAGAAACACTAAATCTTACCATGCCTGCATAAAATACCAGAGAAAATGTAACACTATACACTCCATCAAGGACCAGAATGGAATTTGGATCAGGCAGGAGGAGGAAATTGCTAAAAGTGTTGTGCAGTACTGCCAAAACCTAATGAATGGGATGAACAGTGAAAGAGTGCACATTGATAGCAATTTATTTGTTGACAGCAAGAAGTTTACTACCAATCTGCATTTAAAAGATATTCCTGATGAGGAGGTTATTAATTTATGTAATGCCACTATTAAATCTGCCATATCTGCAAAATAGCCTTGAATTCTATAGACAGCTCTAAATCTACTAGACCTGATGGGTTTACTGCAGACTTCTACAAGAAAGCATGGGAGGTTATCAAGGTGGAGGTGATCAAAGCTATCCAACACTTTTTTAAAGGTAACTCACTACCTAATTATTTCAGTGCTTCTACTAGGATAGCTGGAATCATTACAGAACCCTGAGTCTTAACAATGTGATAAGCAAGACTATAAGTAAAATTATTGTACACAGACTCCAACTTGTATTACCTCAATTTGTCAGCAATAACCAAGCTGCTTTTGTGAAAGCTAGAAGCATTGAGGATAACATCCTCCTGGCTCAAGAACTTCTACAAGATTTGGAGAAACCTTGCAGAGGGGGAAATGCCATCTTTAAGCTTGATTTGAAGAAGGCTTATGACATGGTGAACTGGGATTTCATTATTGAATGCTTGGAGGCTAGGGACTTTTCCAGGGAGTGCTGTCAGATTATTAAAAGATGGCTTGAGGATAATAGAAATCCAATTTTTATAAATGGCAAAGCTCATGGATTCCTTAAAGCTTCTAGAGGACTCAAACAGGGGGACCCTTTATCCCCCACCATTTTTATTCTGGTCCTGGATTACTTCTCTAGGCCGATTGCAGGAGAATAGGACAGCTTCAACTCTTATCACAATAGAGCTAAGATGGACATCAGCCATCTGATCTATGCTGATGACATTCTGTTGTTTACTAGGGTTTCTAAGTCTACTACCAAGTTCATTATGGAGTGCCTTCAACATTTCCAATAGGTGTCTGGTCTAAAGGTAAACAATGATAAATTTGAGATTCTGATTAGAAAAAGAGCCTCTCTACCAACCAAACAATGGATATACTCTTACACTGGTTTCTCTAACTTGAACCTCCCTTTCAAATATCCGGGGATTCACTTGATCAGAGAAAGAACAAAGTTGATTCAATTTGATGAGGTCATTGTTAAGATAATCTCTACTCTTCAGGGGTGGTCTAACTCTTATTTGTCTAATGGTGGTAGGATCACCCTCCTTAAGAGCATTGTTACCTCTATCCCTTTGTATGTTCTCCAAGTGGCTACAATGAAAAGAAGCACCTCTTTGATGCTGGAAAGAACATTCAACAGGTTTCTTTGGGCTGGGAACAGGAAACAAGTGGCTTGGGCAAGCTGGAAAAAAGTGGCTAAACCCTGGAAGGCTGGTGGGTTGGGATTTAAAGGTTTGCACCAGATGCAACACATCAGTCTGTGCAAGCTTTTGATTAAATTCCGACAGAATGAAAGCTTATGGGCCAAGTTCATGCATGCGAAATGCTGCAAATTTGATCACCCTGGGGAGGTCACTAGGAAGGTGGGAGATTCCAAAATTTGGATTCAGATGCTTAAGGTCAGAGAAGACATTGAAAAGCTGCTAAGATGGGAGTTGGGCCAAGGGGAAAGCAATTTTTAGAAAGACAATTGGTGTCCTACTGACTATTTGGACCCTTTACAAGATGATAAGGAGGGGGGTCTACTGGTCATGGACTGATATATTCTAGAGCAAGGACCACAATGCAACAGCAAGATTATTAGCAGTAGCAGCACAGAGCCACTTGAACTTAGCAAGGAGAAACAAAAAATCACTGTAAAACGAGCAATCACTCAAACCATGCCCTGGAAACTAAAATCAAATAAAATCAGGCAATACAAAAAAACCCTCAAATTCAGAGATCTGCCTTTCCTCTTGCCAAAAACACCTTACCCCTTTCATGCTATTCTTTTCTTGGAGAGCTCTTAATAATTTACTTCCTACTGACTATATCCT